>NC_079227.1:41390403-41490403 GCF_029633865.1 Lampris incognitus
ACTACAGAAACCACTTGCGATTCAATCTGAGATGCACACAACACAGGCTCATACCCACTAGCCTGCGCCTGTGTACCACAAGGAAAGGACATAGAGCAGACAGAATCATAGAGAAGGCACAGAATCAACTCCTGAATGAAAGAGTGAGACAGGTCCATTTCACTATTGAAGGGCTGAAGGAGAAATCTGACCAACTACTCCAGCAAATAACATCCCACTTGCCTGGTGCAGTCTTGGAGAGGATCACTGATTTCACCAAGAAAGCCCAACTATCTCTACACCATAAAACCAAAGAAAGGCAGACAAGGAAGTGTCAAAACTTACAGCGACGAACCAACAACACTAGCCAAGCAGATATACTTACCTGGAGACAAAAGACAGAACATCCCACACAAAACGGAACGCAGAACAGATTGATCAAGAATCTGTCGGACAAGGTACTTTCCCAATCAGAGAAGGGGGTCTTAGCCAAAGGACTGAACTTCGCCATGACACCCAAACAACTACCTACAGTTGACCTCATCACATCCACAGAATCAGCCATAAGGAAAAACAAGCTAATGGAAACTGAGGCAGAACAGCTTAGGTTAAAGGTATCAGCAGCTCTGTCCAATGCGAAACTCCCTCCTTCCAACCTAATCATGGAGGAAAGGAAAGCCGTGAAGCCCTGAGCAAGGACGAAAACATCACTATCCTTCCAGCAGATAAGGGGAGATGGGTGGTTATCCTCAACACAACAGACTACCACGCTAAGATCACGTCATTACTCAGCGACACCGACACCTATGAACCTCTGAGACGTGATCGTACTAGTGGTTACAAGAGGAGAATAATAGAGTACCTACAGAAACTACAGAAAGGAGGAACCATTGATCGGATACAATACCACCGTCTCTACCCACAAGATAACATTCCATGCATATATGGCCTCCCTAAGATCCATAAAGATGGAACCCCCCTCAGGCCCATCGTCAGCCGCATAAACTCAGTCACGTACAACATTGCCAAACATATAGCCAACATCTTGACCCCTTTAGTGGGCGAAACACCTCACCATATCCAAAACTCCATTAACTTTGTGGACAAGGTCCATGGCATAAAACTGGAACCGGATGAAACCATGGTATCCTACGACGTGACCTCATTGTTCACCTGCATCCCAACCATGGAGGCTTTGGAAACTGTGAGGCAACGTTTGCTACGGGACGACACCCTCCACAATAGGACCAACCTCAGACCAGACCAGATTTGCCAACTACTGGACCTTTGCCTGAACACTACATATTTCCAGTTCAGGGGCCAGTTTTACAGACAGAAACACGGCTATGCAATGGGCTCACCAGTATCGCCCATTGTGGCCAACTTATATATGGAAGAGGTAGAACACAGGGCCCTGAACTCCTTCAGAGGAACACCTCCGAGCCACTGGTTCAGATATGTGGACGACACATGGGTCAAAATCCAAACACAAGAGGTGCAAGCGTTTACCAAACACATCAACTCAGTGGACAAGAACATTAAGTTCACAAGGGGAGATGTAAAGAACAACAGTTTGCCCTTCTTGGACTGTGACGTCCACCTTGGGGAAGACAGGAGCGTCCACATTGGGGTTTACAGGAAACCTACACACACAGACCAATATCTACTTTTTGACTCACACCACCCTCTCGAACACAAACTGAGCGTCATCAGAACTTTGAAACACAGAGCTGACAATGTGCCCAGCAGCACTCAGGCCCAACGAGAAGAACACAAACACCTGAGGGGAGCTTTAAAAACCTGCGGCTACCCCAGTTGGACCTTTGTGAAAACTTCAACACGGTCCAGAAAGACCAACCAGGTGAGCGACGAGGAGAGAAGGAACAGAAGGAAGAGCACAGTCATCCCGTATGTTTCTGGGGTCTCCGAGAAACTCGGGAGAATTTTCAGCAAACACCACATCCCGGTATACTTCAAACCCAGCAACACACTCCCACAAAGACTGGTTCATCACAAAGACCGTGTACCACACACCCGGAAAAGCAATCTGGTGTATGCTGTACAATGCAATGAGGATTGCACAGACCTATACATAGGAGAAACCAATCAACCACTACACAAACGGATGGCCCAACACAGAAGGCCAAACTCCTCAGGACAAGACTCAGCAGTCTATCTACACCTAAAGGAGAAGACACACTCCTTCCAGGACAGCAACGTACACATTTTGGACAGAGAGGATAGATTGTTTGAAAGAGGGGTGAAGGAAGCCATCTATGCGAAACTGGAAAAACCATCTCTCAACAGAAGAGGAGGTCTGCAACACCACCTATCTCCCACTTACAATGCCGTCCTTTCATCTCTACCCAGGAGACTCAAGAAGCCTAGCCTCCAAGAACAACAGTCGGTCACTAACGACTCCAACGACTCTCATGACCACTGAACAATGAAGTCGAAACTAACACCCCCAACGACCGTCGCTGCTAAACAAATGCAAATCAATAGCTCCGATAACGACGGGCGCGGCCAAACATCGGTACACAAAAGAGCCACTCATATCTATGGCTCTGTTAGCGACGGGCGTTTGTAAACATCCGGACACAAAGAGCCATGGACATCTATAGCTCTGACAACGACTCCTAGAGGATAAATATCTGAGTCTCATCACCAGCCAGTCAGACTAGCTTGGTCTAGTCAGAAAGGCACGAACTGAGGAAGCCTCTTGGATGAGAGGCGAAACGTCTTCACGGATATATATATTAAGTCCAGTTGCACTTGATTCAACGACTTTAAGGAGTTGTGGCTTGGATGAATATGCTGAGACAGTTATCATCTGCATCTTTGTCAGAAAACATGCTTGGACTATGAAGAAGTGAAAGTCTATGGCATTATAAGCCTTGGAGCCTTGACGGTATTGTGTAATTATTTATACTTATGTATACTATACTTATGCTCATGTAGCTGAGGCAAATAAACGAGGTTGGAGTGGCACCTTAATATTTAAGCCTATTTTCAATTTATTTTCTAAATGTGAATCTAAATTAAAATCTTTTGAGGCTATTATTCTAAGCCATGAATAGGCTCTTCTCAGTCCACATTGATACTCTATCGACCTGCTGGCCCTTACTCAATATTTCTTGAAGAATTTGGAAAATGTATTCATATCTATACAATGAGTCACTGATAGTCCCTGTTATTACAACTTTTGAGACTCTCTTTTGATATTGTGACTAAGCTCGTGTCAGCTTCTAAACCAATTATTTGCCTACCTGACCTTTTACCAGCAAAACTTTTTAAAGACCTCTGGCCTTTCCTAGGACTTACAATGCTAGACATTGTTACTTTATCACTTACTACTTGCACTGTTCCCAGCAGCTTTAAGACAGCTGTGGTCCAACCTCTCCTTAAGAAACCAGACTTTGATCCATGGTCTCTTCATAACTATCAATCAGTCTCTAACCTTCCATTCTTTTCTGAAGTACTAGAGAGATTTGTGAATCAACTTTTGACGCATATAGAAGAAAACTCTTTATATGAACCTTTTCAATCGGCAGTCACTCCACTGATTCTGCTCTGACCAGAGCGGTTAACCATCTTCTACTTGCTATGGATTCTGATTCCACCTCCTGTCTTCTACTACTGGACCCCAGTGCAGCCTTTGATGCCATTGATCACTGTATACTATTTGATAAAATAAATTGTAATTTTGGTGTCTCTGGCTTAGCTCTCTCTTGGCTTGCGTCCTACTTATCTGGAAGAACACATTGTGTCTGCTATAGTAATATTACATTGTGGCGGACACTGGGGGCTGTGCCTCTCACCCAGCAGGGCTGGGGGCTGTGGGCGTGGTTTTCGTTCCCGGGCTCGCTGGTGCAGGGTTGTTCCTGCTGCAGTTTGGTTTTGGAGCTGAGGAATAAACATCAAACTCATCTTCGTCTCCTGTGTTTTTCCTCATCCTGCCACATTGGTGACCCCGAAATGAACATGTTTGGAGCAGAAGAAGAGTGTGAATCCACTTCGGCCACGCCGCCCCAACTCTCACAGGCGACCGTTCTCGCCGTGGCTGTGAAGCTCCCAGAGTTCTGGCAGAGCGACCCGGCTTCGTGGTTCCAGCATGTTGAGGCGTAAACACGGCCTGATAGTCAACCCGGCCAAGTGTCAGTTTGGACTGCCGGTGATTGACTTCTTGGGTCACCGCATTTCGCCGCAAGGCGCGGTCCCGTTGCCTTCTAAGGTGCAAGCGGTGGCGGAATTTCCCTGCCCAGTCTCTCTTAAGGCATTGCAGGAATTCTTGGGAATGGTGACGTTTCGACCACGTGCATGTGGACCTGGTGGGCCCTCTACCTTCTTCACAGGGTTTTACGCACCTGCTCACAATGGTACATCGGACCACCAGGTGGCCAGAGGCTGTCCCTCTGTCCTCCACAACATCCTCGGACGTTGCACGCGCGTTTCTTGCCTCCTGGGTCGCCCGTTTCGGCACTCCGTTAGATATCACCTCAGACAGGGGCTCCCAGTTCGTGTCAGAGCTCTGGTCGGCACTTGCGCGATCCTTGGGTGTGCAGGTACACCGCACTACCGCGTACCATCCTCAGGCTAACGGCTTGTGTGAACGTTTTCACTGGTCGCTCAAGGCAGCGCTGCGCTCTCGGATGGTAACTGGGTGGATCGTTTACCTTGGGTTATGCTCGAGTTGCGTTCGGCTCCTAAGGAGGACCTCGACGCTTCGCCCGGTGAGCTGGTGCTCGGTCAGCCGCTCCGCGTCCCTGAGGAATTTTTGCCTGGGAGTTCCGCTCCTCGACCCCGTCCGGCCGTTTATCCTTTTTGTCCGACAGCACTCGGGTTCCAGGCCCCGTTCACCACTGTTTTCCGCGGTCGTTCGTGCCTGCGGAGCTCATGTCGGCTCGTTTTGTTTTTGTACGGCATGATGCTCACCGCTCGCCCCTCCAACCCCCATACGATGGACCATTTCGGGTTCTTGAGACGGGTCCTAGGGTTTTTGTGCTCGATATGGGTGGGCGTAGGGAGCGTGTCACGCTTGATAGAGTTAAACCGGCGCACAGGGTGGCAGGCGAAGTTATGTTTCCGGCCCAGGTTCCCCGTCGGGGTCGCCCTCCTTCCAGGACCCCGGCAGTGTCTTCACGGGTTCAGCATTCTGCTTCTCAGCCGACTTTGGACAGTGTTTCACCTACTGTTTCGGCTGAGGGACGGCGCAGCCGTTATGGCAGGCTGCTTAAGCCTCCAGTGAGACACTGATTTTCTTTCCAGGAGTCCCTTCTGGGTGTTCGGGGGGGCGGGGGCTGTGTGGCGGACACTGGGGGCTGTGCCTCTCACCCAGCAGGGCTGGGGGCTGGGGGCGTGGTTTACGTTCCCGGGCTTGCTGGTGCAGGGTTGTTCCTGCTGCAGTTTGGTTTGTGGAGCTGAGGAATAAACATCAAATTCGCCTTCGTCTCCTGTGTTTTTCCTCATCCTGCCACAACATCAACATTCTCTGACATTAACTATGATGTACCTCAGGGCTCGGTTCCTGGCCCTCTACTTTTCTCTCTTTATATTTCACCTCTTGGCCAAATTATACATAGTCATGGAATAAATTTCCATTGCTGTGCAGATGACACTCAGTTGTATGTGCCTATAAGGGTTGATAATCATAATCAAATGACTAATTTAGAGGCCTGCTTGGCTGCTGTAAAACATTGCATGTCACTAAATGTTCTGCTTTTAAATTCAGATGAAACTGAGCTGCTGGTTGTTGGCCCTGCTAAACACAGACACCAATTTAATCAAGTAACAATAACAATAGACAACTCTGTGGTTTCACAAAGTGTGACAGCCAAAAGCCTTGGTGTTGCATTTAATCCCAGCCTTTCCTTTGATAAGCACATTAATGAAATCACAAATACTGCCTTTTTTCACTTACGTAACATAGCTAAAGTTCAGTCTTTCCTGTACATGACTGACACAGAGACTCTAATAGATGCATTTGTTTCATCCAAATTGGATTACTGTATTGTTCTGTTTTCAGGTCTGCTGCATTCTAGTACTAAAAGTTTTCAGATTGTTCAGAATACTGCAGCTAGAATCTTAGAACTAGAAAATTTGACCATATTACATCAATTCTTGCCTCCCTTCATTGGCTTCCTATCCATGTTAGATCAGAATACAAGTTGTTTCTGCTGACTTATAAAATCCTAAATGGGCTTGCCCCATCTTACCAGTCTGATCTCCTTAAACTGTTTATTTCATCTTGAGCTCTCTGCTCTCAAAATACAGGGCTCCTTTGTGTACCCAAAGTTAAAAAGAAGTCAGTTGGTGGCAGGACCCTTTCCTATCGGATCCCATTCTTGTGCAATAACCTGTCTGCTGCTGTCAGACAATTAGAGTCTACTACTTCTGGTTGCTCCTGTTAGGGGTCACCACAGTGGATCATCCGTTTCTATTTCTTCCTGTCCTCTACATCTTCCTCTGTCACACCAGCCACCTGCATGTCCTCCCTCACCACATCCATAAACCTCCTCTTTGGCCTTCCTCTTTTCCTCTTCCCTGGCAGTTCCATATGCAGCATCCTTCTCCCAATATACCCAGCATCTCTCCTCCACACATGTCCAAACCATCTCAATCTTACCTCTCTTGCTTTGTCGCCAAACCGTCCAACCCGAGCTGTCCCTCTAATATACTCGTTCCTAATCCTGTCCTTCCTCATCACTCCCAATGAAAATCTTAACATCTTCAACTCTGCCACCTCCAGCTCCTCCTCCTCCTGTCTTCTCATCCGTGCCACTGTCTCCAAACCATGTAACATTGCTGGTCTCACTACCATCTTGTAAACCTTCCCTTTAACTCTTGCTGGTACCCTTCTGTCACACATCACTCCTGACACTCTTCTCCACCCACTCCAACCTGCCTACACTCTCTTCACCTCTCTTCTGCACTGCCCGTTACTTTAATCAGTTGACCCCAAGTATTTAAACTCACACGCCTTTGTCACCTCCACTCCTTGCATCCTGACCATTCCACTGTCCTCTCTCTCATTCATGCATAGGTATTCCGTCTTGCTCCTACTGACTTCCATTCCTCTTCTCTCCAGTGCATACCTCCACCTCTCCAGGCTCTCCTCAACCTGCACCCTACTCTCGCTACAGATCACAATGTCATCCACAAACATCACAGTCAACGGAGACTCCTGCCTGATCTTGTCCGTCAACCTGTCCATCACCATTGCAAACAAGAAAGGGCTCAGAGCCGATCCTTGATGTAATCCCACCTCCACCTTGAACCCATCTGTCATTCCAACCACACACCTCACCGTTGTCACACTGCCCTCATACATATCCTGCACCACTCCTACATACTTCTCTGCCACTCCCGACTTCCTCATACAACACCACACCCCCTCTCTAAATCCACAAAGACACAATGTAACTCCTTCTGGCCTTCTCTATACTTCTCCATCAACATTCTCAAAGCAAATATCACATCTGTGCTGCTCTTTCCTGGCATGAAACCATACTGCTGCTCGCTGATCATCACCTCTCCTCTTAACCTAGCTTCTATTACTCTTTCCCAAATCTTCGTGCTGTGGCTGATCAACTTTATACCTCTGTAGTTGTTACAGTTTTGCACATCACCCTTGTTCTTGAAAATCAGTACCAGTATGCTTCTTCTCCACTCCTCAGGCATCCTCTCACTTTCCAAGATTGTGTAAAACAATCCAGTTAAAAACTCCACCGCCATCTCTCCTAAACTTCTCCATGCGTCCACAGGTATGTCATCAGCACCACTACCTTTCCACTCTTCATCCTTTTCATAGCTGACCTCACTTCCTCTTTTCTAATCCACCTTCCAGTGTGGGAAGATGGCGGCGCAAATTCACATTTGCGGCGGCCTCACCCAGCACCATTCATGCAGTGTATTTGTCCACGTCTGCATCTAAGTATGTCTTCGTTTGATGGCTGGGAGAGCTGGCACTGGAACGGTTGGGAGAGCTTGGTCTGCTGCATCCAATGGGCCCAGGGACCACGACCCTGCCTGGAGCTGCACCCAAAGAGGAAACACCGTAGGCGGTCTGATGGGACGTGGAAGCGGGGCAGGTTAAGCTAACTGCTAGACCATGCAGACCGGCAGTTCCGACATTTATCCTGCCTGGCGTTCATTCTGTTTGACAGTGTTTCTTTCTTTTCTTTTTGTTTTTTTTTTAGTTTTTTATTTTAGTTTAGGTACACGTGTTAGTTTGGATATATCTGTTCTTGTAGTTCTTGTAGTTTTTGGATGTGTTTGTCTTCGAGTTACACTGCTGTGGGCTGGGGAAAATGATGTTTCGTTTCATTTCATGTGCAGAAGTGCATGAAATGAAACGACAAATAAATTGTTTGTGATTTTCATCATGCACAACCCTACCCCTAAGACTGACAATGTACATTTTGGTCCAGACTGGAGCCTGAACTAGGGCTGGATTTAAAAATTTTCCCATCCCGCTCGTGGGATTGAAACGGATGTTGTCATCCTGACCAGAAGCCAGGCAGACTTACAGACAGTGTGTACTTGTAGACTGGAACAGACATATATTGACTGTGCCAAGTTAGGTTGAATTTTCCATGCGTCATGGTGAGCACAAACTGTCTTTGGTTCACATCAAATTCAACATCCACATATCAACCTTCCTCTGATTAACTTGTTCAGGATGTGACATTCAGCTGTTGCTGGTTTTTAATGACTTATTTCGTGGAGTGAAATGCACGGGCTAACATCTGTTAAAACACACTGGGAAAAGATATTCCTGTGCTTCCTTGTCTAGACTGCAGCACGACAATAGCTTGTGATCCATTCATCAGTGGATAGACGGTGTCTAAGCCGGTATAGGTTGAGGCACTATTGCAGGCCAAAATGGACACCAAAATTGTACGGCGCCAGTATCTACATTAACACACCCCGAGCTGCACAACCCCATCCATCCCAGTTAAGGTGTGCTTCCTGAAAAGAAAATGTGAAAAAGTGGAGTGATACTGTTGTGTCAATTCTATTTACATCTGTGGAGGTGCAAATTTGGAACATTTGCGTCAGAATTCCAAGAAAGCTTGGAACTACATGACTTGACAGGCTTGGAACTACATGACCTGACAGACTTGGAACTACAAGACTTGACAGGATTGGAGCTACATGACTTGACAGGCTTGGAACTACGTGACTTGACAGGCTTGGAACTACATGACTTGACAGGCTTGGAACTACATGACTTGACAGGCTTGGAACTACATGACTTAACAGGCTTGGAACTACGTCACTTAACAGGACACTGCAATACAACACAACACTGCAATACAACACAACACTGCAATACAACATGACACTGCAATACAACACAACACAGCAACTCAACATGACACTGCAATACAACATGACACTGCAATACAACAAAACCCTACAATACAACATAACACTGCAATACAACATGACTGTTACGGCTCGCCCACCCCGCGCCGTGGCCCACCCACCCCGCGCCGGCAGCCAATCAGCTCGTCAGGGCCGGGCTTAGTCATCAGGGCTGGGCTTAAGTTTGGTGGCCTCCCACGCGCCCGTTGTCAGTTCGTGTTGTAACCTCCTCACAGTAGCGGCTACTCTCCACTCACGGTCCTTTTCTCTCCGAACTCATCCCAGCCCTTGGTTCATGTTTTCCCTTGCAAAGTTTCCCCGTGGAAGTATCCTGCCGTGTTCCCGTCTTGGATTACCCGCGAGTTTTTCCCCTTGTACTTTCCGTTTTTCTTGTCGCTTATTGCCTTCCTATGTTTGACTATTGGTACGCGTAAGGAATAAAGTACGCCAGTTTTTGGCTAACCCCATCTCTGTCTGGTGTCGTGCGCTTGGGTCTTCCACAAACCCTAACAGTACGAACTGACCATGACGACCCCAGCCGACACAGAGAGCGTACCGGCCAGCCCGCTTCGAGCGGCTCTCATCGGACAGATCCAACTGACTAACTCCCACACCCAGCAGCTAGAGGCAGCCTCCGCCGCGGTGAGAGATCTTCAGACTCGGGTCCCGCCCCTCCAGGCCTGTGTGGGTGACCTAACGAGGCAGCAGGCAGCGTTGGCGAGCCAACAAGCAGAGATCCTGCGGCAGTTGCAAACCATTACGGCGGCTCTCACTATCCAGCCGCCGGGCCAGCTTGCCCCTGGAGTCGTGGGTAACCCGCCCCCTGTGCCCGCTGCCCCGGTCAACCCTGTGGGGCTCAACCCAGTTCCCCGGGAGCCCTGCCTCTCCAGCCCACGACCATTTGATGGCGACTTTGAGACTTGTGCCACGTTCATCATGCAGTGTGAGCTGGTCTTCCTGCACCAACCCAGCATGTTCACGTCTGATGCTGCCCGGGTCACTTACGTGACCAACCTGCTCACAGGCCGAGCAGCTCAGTGGGCCACTGTTTCCTGGTCCATCAAGGCCAGTTTCTGCCTCACCTACAAGGCCTTTGAGGCAGAACTACGGGAGGTTTTCCACCATCCAGTCGGTGGCCAGGACCCTGGTGCTCGGCTGAGCGGTATCCAGCAGGGCAGTGGCAGTGTCACAGACTACTCGGTGGAGTTCAGGCTGGCCGCAGCTGAGAGCAGTTGGAATGACCAGTCACTTCGGGTCACCTTCCGGAGGGGTCTCAGCGAGGCTGTCAAGGACCAGCTAGCCACCCGGGAGGAGCCCACCTCCCTCGAGGACCTGATCAAGCTCGCCATCCGCATCGACGGACGCCTCCAGGAGAGGAGGCGCGAGCGAGCCCTGCGTGGATCCCCGTCCATTCCCCAGTCGTCCAGCACTCCTGACAGGACCCCTACTCCTGCTCGCCCCACTTTCCCTGTGGCCGTTTCTCCCCCTGCGCCCCAGACCACGACGGGGGAGGAACCTATGCAGCTGGGGTGCACGCGCTTTAGTCCGGCCGAACGGGAGGCCCAGTTCAAGGCGGGTCAATGCCTCTACTGTGGCCAGAAGGACATCTGATCAGCGGCTGCCCCACTCGGCCAAAAGACTAGGCTCACTGGGGCCCCGGGAGATCCTAGTGAGCCGCCTTTCCTGTTCCCGCCGTCCTGCCCCACAGAACCATCTAGTTAGCATTACCCTGGCCTGGGCTGACCAGCAGCTCACGGTGGATGCACTCCTTGACTCGGGGGCTGATGAGTGTTTCCTGGACTCAGAGTTTGCTGCCCAGGCTAGCATCCTGCTAGAGACGCTGGAGAAGCCCATGGAGGCCTTCGCGCTGGACGAGCGCTGCCTGGCCAGCATCACCCAATGCACCCACCCTGTCTCTCTCACCATAGCAGGTAACCATGTGGAGAGACTTCGGTTCTACATCATCCAGTCCCCGTTAGTCCCTGTGATCCTAAGGCGCCCCTGGTTCGTAAAGCATGAGCCACACATCGCCTGGGCCTCCGGTACCATCAGGGAGTGGAGCTCCTCCTGTCATGCCCAATGTCTCCAGGCTGCTCCCGCCCCATCTCCCCGATGTGCCCCTAGTACCCTGCCTCCCGACCTCTCCTCTGTTCCCCCTGAGTACCATGAGTTAGGTGAGGTTTTCAGCAAGACCCGGGCCCAATCTTTTCCTCCTCATCGGCCTTATGACTGTGCTATCGACCTCCACTCTGGGGCACCCCTTCCCAGCAGTCGTCTGTACAGTCTAACCATCCCCGAGAAGGCTGCGATGGACGAGTACATCTCCGAGTCCTTGGCAGCGGGGCTCATTCGGCCCTCGTCCTCCCAGGTGGCAGCTGGATTCTTTTTCGTGGAGAAGAAGGACGGGGGCCTCCGACCCTGCATTGACTATCGCCAACTCAATGAGATAACTGTCAAGAACAAGTACCCCCTTCCTCTCATGAGTTCCACCCTTGAGCCCCTCACCCAGGCTACAGTCTTCACTAAGCTGGACCTCCGGTGTGCCTATCATCTGGTCCGGATCCGGAAGGGGGACGAGTGGAAGACAGCCTTTAAGACGCCCCGGGGTCATTATGAGTACCTGGTCATGCCGTTTGGCCTCACCAACGCCCCGGCGGTATTCCAGGCTCTCATGAATGACATTCTCCGCGACATGCTCGACGAGTTTGTGGTGGTCTACCTCGATGACATCCTCATCTTCTCCAGGACCCTTGAGGAACATGTCCAGCATGTCCGCCGGGTACTCGAACGTCTCCTTCGGAACCGGCTCTTCGTCAAGGCAGAGAAGTGCCGGTTCCATTCCCCTTCTGTTGACTACCTGGGCTTCGTCGTTGAGAGGGGACAGACCCGGGCCGACCCCCGCAAGATCCAGGCTGTGGTGGACTGGCCCGATCCCACATCACGGAAGGAATTACAGAGCTTCCTCGGGTTTGCGAACTTCTATCGGAGGTTCATCCGGAACTACAGCCACGTGGCAGAACCTCTCACCAGGCTGACCTCCCCCTCCCAACCGTTCATCTGGTCCCCGGCTGCCCGCTCTGCGTTCCAGTCCCTCGAGGTTCACCAGCGCCTCGGTCCTGCTCCACCCCGACCCCAAGAGGCAGTTCATCGTAGAGGTGGACGCTTCGGACACCGGGTTGGGGGCTGTCCTCTCCCAGCGGTCAGCGTCTGACCAGAAGGTCCACCCATGCGATGCCTTCTCTCGCCGGTTCCTCCCCGCCGAGGAGAACTACGATGTCGGGAACCGGGAGCTACTGGAAGTGGTGGCTGCTCTGGAGGAGTGGCGCCATTGGCTGGAGGGGGCGGAACAGCCGTTCACCATCTGGACTGATCATAAGAACTTGACGTTCATCCGGGCAACCAAGCTCCTCAATGGTCGGCAGGTGCGGTGGGCCAGCTTCCTCTGTCGGTTTGACTTCACACTGACTTATCGCCCCGGGTCCTGCAACACGAAGGCAGACTCCCTGTCCCGACATGACCCGAGGAGGGAGCCAGCTACAGGGAGCCGACTCCCATCCTTCCTGAGTTCAGGGTGGTTGGCATGGTTACCTGGGGCATCGAGACCGTGGTCAGGCAGGCGTTGCGCTCCCATCCCGCCCCGAGCCAAATCCCTCCACGTCGCGTGTTCGTCCCGGGCGCAGTCCGGCCCCGGGTTCTCCAGTGGGGCCATGCCAGTCAGTTTGCTTGCCACCCGGGTGTCCACCGTACCTTCACCTTTCTGGCTCGGCGTTTCTGGTCGCCCACCATGAGGAACGACGTCAGGGACTTCGTAAGGGCCTGCTCCGTCTGTGCTCGCAGCAAGGCCTCTCACCAGGCACCCGCGGGTCTGCTGCAGCCCCTCCCAACTCCAAGCCGGCCCTGGTCCCATGTGGCGTTGGATTTTGTCTCCGGACTGCCTCCCTCCCAGGGTAACACTGTGATCCTGACAGCTGTGGACTGCTTCAGTAAGGGAGTGCACCTGGTGGCCCTCCCCAGACTCCCATCGGCTTCTGAGACGGCGGACCTCCTGACGAGCCACGTGTTCCGTCTCCACGGCCTTCCCCTGGACGTCGTCTCGGACCAAGGGCCCCAGTTCGTCTCCCAGGTATGGCGGGCCTTTTGTAAGGGGTTGGGTGCCTCTGTTAGTCTCTCCTCTGGCTATCACCCACAGACTAACGGACAGACAGAGAGGATGAACCAGAGCGCGGAGTCTGCCCTCCGGTGCGTGGCCGCCAAGAAGCCCAGCTCCTGGAGCCGGGTCCTCCCCTGGGTCGAGCATGCCATCAACTCCCTGGTCAGCTCTGCCCCCGGCCTCTCACCTTTTGAGGTGTCCCTGGGCTACCAGCCGCCTCTCTTTGCTGCGCAGGAGTCGGAAGTGGCGGTTCCCTCCGTGCAGGCCCATCTGAACCAGTGTCGTCGCGTCTGGGAGGTGACCAGAGCTGCTCTGCTCCGGGCAGCTGAGCGCGCCTACGTACCAACCAGGCCAAAGGGTGTGGCTGTCCTCGAAGGATCTCCCGCTTCAGTCCACCGTGAAGAAGCTGAACCCCCGGTTTGCCGGGCTCTTTGAGATCAGGAAGGTTCTCAGCCCCGCGGCGGTGAGTCTTAAGCTTCCGTTTCCTTGAAGACCCACCCCGTGTTTCATGTGTCTCGGGTTAAGCCTGTCTCCCACAGTCCTCTGATGCCTCCGGCCCCGGCTCCGCCTCCCCCTGAGATCGTGGATGGGCACCCCCAGTGGAAGGTCCGCCTGCTGCTGGACGTCCGGCGCCGAGGACGGGGGTTCCAGTATTTGGTGGACTGGGAGGGCTACGGTCCGGAGGAACGTAGCTGGGTCTCCCGCCAGCTCATCCTGGACCCTGGGCTGCTCACTGAGTTCCATCATTCCCATCCCGACAAGCCGGGCAAGTCGCCTGGTGGCTCCCGTGGAGGGGGGGTTACTGTTGTGGCTCGCCCACCCCGCGCCGTGGCCCGCCCACCCCGCGCCGGCAGCCAATCGGCTCGTCAGGGCCGGGCTTAGTCATCGGGGCTGGGCCTAAGTTTGGTGGCCTCCCACGCGTTCGTTGTCAGTTCGTGTTGTAACCTCCCCGCACCCGCAGTAGCGGCTACTCTTCTCTCACGGTCCTTTTCTCTCCGAACTCATCCCAGCCCGTGGTTCATGTTTTCCCTTGCAGAGTTTCCCCGTGGAACTATCCTGCCGTGTTCCCGTTTGGATTACCCGCGAGTTTTTCCCCCCTGGACTTTCCGTTTTTTCCTTGTCGCTCACTGCCTTCCTATGTGTGACTATTGGTACGAGCAAGGAATAAAGTACGCCAGTTTTCGGCTAACCCCATCTCTGTCTGGTGTCGCATGCTTGGGGTCTTCCACAAACCCTAACAATGACACTGCAAGACAATATGACACTGCTACACAACATAACATTATAATACAACACGACACTGCAATACAACACAACCCTGCAATACAACACAACATTGCAATAAAACATGACATTGCAATACAACACGACACTGCAATACAACATAACACTGCAATACAACACGACACTGCAATACGACACAACCCTGTAATACAACATGACGCTGCAATACAACACGACACTGCAATACAACATGACCCTGTAAGACAACACAACCCTGCAATACAACATGACGCTGCAAGACAACATGACCCTGCAATACAACATGACACTGCAACACAACACGACACTGCAATACAACATGACACTGCAATACGACACAACCCTGTAATACAACATGACCCTGCAATACAACATGACGCTGCAAGACAACATGACGCTGCAAGACAACATGACCCTGCAATACAACACGACACTGCAAGACAACACGACACTGCAATACAACATGACGCTGCAAGACAACATGACCCTGCAATACAACATGACACTGCAACACAACACGACACTGCAAGACAACACGACCCTGCAATACAACATGACGCTGCAAGACAACATGACCCTGCAATACAACATGACACTGCAACACAACACGACACTGCAAGACAACACGACCCTGCAATACAACATGACGCTGCAATACAACACCACACTGCAAGACAATATGACACTGCAATACAACATAACATTGTAATACAACATGGCACTGCAATACGACACAACCCTGTAATACAACATGACCCTGTAATACAACATGACCCTGCAATACAACACAACCCTGCAATACAACACAACCCTGCAATACAACATAACATTGTAATACAACATGGCACTGCAATACGACACAACCCTGTAATACAACATGACCCTGTAATACAACATGACCCTGCAATACAACATGACCCTGCAAGACAACACGACCCAACAATACAACATGACGCTGCAAGACAACACGACACTGCAAGACAACACGACCCTGCAATACAACACGACCCTGCAATACAACATGACGCTGCAATACAACACCACACTGCAAGACAATATGACACTGCAATACAACATAACATTGTAATACAACATGGCACTGCAATACGACACAACCCTGTAATACAACATGACCCTGTAATACAACATGACCCTGCAATACAACACAACCCTGCAATACAACACAACCCTGCAATACAACATAACATTGTAATACAACATGGCACTGCAATACGACACAACCCTGTAATACAACATGACCCTGTAATACAACATGACCCTGCAATACAACATGACCCTGCAAGACAACACGACCCAACAATACAACATGACGCTGCAAGACAACACGACACTGCAAGACAACACGACCCTGCAATACAACATAACATTGTAATACAACATGGCACTGCAAGACAACACGACCCTGCAATACAACACGACACTGCAAGACAACATGACAACTGCAACACAACACTGGAGTATTTGTTGCCGCTGTTGCAGCTCGTGTCATTGTTTGTGCCAACCAAAAAAAACAAAACAAAACAAAAAAACAGGCTGTGTGGAAACGTGTATATAGTCTTTTTATTTTGCTTTTGGCCGCCATTGCTTTTTCCTTTGTGAGAGCCAAGGATTTACAACTTTAACCGGCACGTGGCTTCTTCCAGAGAGCTCGTTGGCTGTTGACTGCCACGGACACACGAGCCCGTCCCTGACACCAGCAGCAACATCACACAGGTTTGATTTTAGGAGTCTCGGGGGGTTTGGGAGTCTCGGGGGGGTTTAGGAGTCTCGGGGGGTTTGGGAGTCTCGGGGGGTTTGGGAGTCTCGGGGGGGGGTTTTAGGAGTCTCGGGGGGTTTGGGAGCGCTAAAAGTAAGTCGTGTGTGGTGTACCACCACATGACTGTCTGTCAGGTCTAGACTATGACTGCTGCCCCGAAAACCCTTTTAAGAATACAAATGACGGCTGGGAAAGTCATTTATTGTGAACGTGCACTGCGGAGGATTTGTCTCCCCCTTCTGGCAGTGATAGTAATTACTTCTCTTCTTTCAGCGCTCTCCAAGGAGGAAAGCTACACCAATGGTCATCCGTGTTTGTCCTCGCCATCAACCGCTTTATTATCATTATTATTATTAATTATCATCATCATCATCATTATTATTATTATTGTTATCATCGTCATCATTATCATTATTATTATTATTATTATTATTGTTATCATCATCATCATCATCATTATTGTTATTATTGTTATCATCATCATTACTATTAATTATTATTATCATCATTATTATTGTTGGTGTTGTTGTTATTATTATTATTATTATTATCATTATTTTACTTTAATCCTTCCTCTGAACGCTGAGTTTCTTTTTTCTCTGGGGCATCAGAACCTTGTCTTGGACGCTTCTTAGGTTTTCCCACCATGGCTTCCAAACCCGGAAGCTTCCTGACAGAAGTCCCTGAAGGCCAGCCAATCAGAGGCAGGCTCTGGCAAAGCGATCACCGCTGGTTGGCATAAAATGCATCACTGCCGGTGCCGGAGCGCGGAAATGTCGCAGCGGACATCAGGTTTAAGACGCTGCAAGGGCACGGAGTCGCACCTGCCTGGCGTGACAGGCGGACTCCTCGTTGTGTGGACTCGTTTGGCACGGGCTTGCATGTCGCGGACGTTTGTTCATATGTGTAAGTCCCGCACTCCGGCTTTTAGATATCGACCAGAGTGCATGCTGTGGAGTTAGAAAACAACGAGACAGGAGACGTGAGAGTAGACGTAGTCGAGGTAGTTTACTAGCTCCAACTTTGCATGTCATACGTTCGACAACGACACTGAACTGACTGTGAACCGGAAGCGGAAGTGCATTATCTGACCCCTCGCCTCTTCCCTTAAAGGTACACCGTCCTCTTAGGTGAATGTCTCTCGATATATAGATGTGGGTCACCACAATGCAAGTGTTTAACAGAGCCAAGGTCGGGTGTAGTACCACAAACTGCCACGAGGTGCAGACACAGGAAGACAAGTAAAAAGGAAGCGGCAAATCAACTGTTGCCATTCCAACAGCGACCCAGTGTGAAAGGAAACAAAAGCCCCCGCAGTGATAAGCAGGGGGCCCGGGTCAGTCCCGCCGTTCAGGCCACCAGGAGGGCTGGAAGCCGTCAGTGGGACCTGGGGCACCGGGGTGCTGGGCCTGTATCTCTTCATTCAGTGGAGGGGATTTGGAGTCAGCGCTTACCCCTTGTCTAAAACCGAGCTGTGTAAATAGTACAGAGATGATGAAGAAATTAGATGAAGAGGACGATGACGGATGAAGAGGAATTTATTGAACTTGTTGACTACCTGAAGAACAATACTGACTTTCTTCCGTTTCGTTTTGAAAGTGACACGGACAGTGTTCACTTCCTAGGCCTTTTTATAGTTCATGAGACCATCATCCAGACCACAGTTCGGCTCAGGGTGCGAGGCATATCAGATGGAGTATACCTACCTACGGGTCAGCTTCTGGCCTTATGTGGGGACTGTCCTCCATAACGCGTTTTATTACAGACTGGGACGAGGCGACTGGGCGGTTTAGACGCAGAGGTACCCTACAAAAATAACGGCCCGTGCTCTCCAACCGGTCACGCTGGCCACCAGGGAAAGGACGGAAAGGGCCGAACCATGGGCCCTCTGACAGACCCCGTCACGGCTGTGTGGAGGAGACTGGGGACGTCGTCCTTAGGGGACACGGCATGTCCTACGGATCTGCTGAACCGATGCCCCGTCTGATGACCTGGCAAACCGCTCGAGTTTGCTACCGATTAAGCTTGTGCACATGTGAAGTAGTCGTTTCAAATCCCAGTACTTACAGGTTCTCGTCCCAGTGGTGCTGGGAATCCTGTCAAAGCCGGATTCTGGTTCATACACAGTAATACGAGATGGAATTGAGGTCTTATTTGCCAACTTTATTTCGAAAACTTAACAATCTCTCTTAAAAAGTACGGAGAAGGCGACAAATACCGCACTTCACCCCTTCTGGTAGGCGATGGCTGCTGATTTAAAGCACTAACAGAGAGACGCTGCTTTCTAAAAGAAGACAGCGTCTTTCTCCCGGATAAAATGTCGTATGTCTATTAAACAAAATATTCTCCTCTGTGAAAAACAAAAAGAAAAAAGAGCAAAAATCCCGACCTTTCCAGTAAAAAATACATGGCCTGTATATTTTTCAATATTGAACATAATTTAACTTTAACAGTTTCAATTTGTCGCCCTCATGGATGTAGGCTAGTTACTATTGGTTTGGAAGTGTGTTTTCTGTTGGCACGATACACTACTACTACTTTCGGCTGCTCCCGTTAGGGGTCGCCACAGCGGATCATCCGTCTGTTGGCACGAAATAACGATAGAATAATATATTGACAGAAGGATTTATCAATAGAATGGTATAGCGATGGAATGATATATCGATAGAATGGTATATCAATAGAATAATATATTTATAGAATGATATATCAATAGAATTACACATTGACAGAATGATATATCGATAGAATGCTATATTGGGACTAATGATATATCAATAGAATGGAATAGCGATAGAATGATATATTGATAGAATGATATATCTATAGAATTACATATTGATAGAATGATATATTGATAGAATGATATATCTATAGAATTACATATTGATAGAATGATATATTGACAGAATGATATATCTATATAATGATATATCTATAGAATGATATATTGATAGAATGATATATCTATAGAATGATATATCTATAGAATGATATATTGATAGAATGATATATCGATAGAATGGTATAGCGATAAAATGATATATCTATAGAATGATATATTGATAGAATTATATATCGATATAATTACATATCGATAGAATGACATATCTATAGAATGATATATTGATAGAATGGTATATTGATAGAATGATATATCAATAGAATGACACATTGATAGAATGATATATCTATAGAATGATATATCGATAGAATGATATACCGCTAGAATGATATATCGATAGAATGATATATCAATAGAATAATATATTTATAGAATGATATATCGATAGAATTACACATTGATAGAATGATATATCGATAGAATGATATATTGGGACTAATGATATATCGATAGAATGGAATAGCAATAGAATGATATATTGATAGAATGATATATCGATAGAATGATATATTGATAGAATGATATATTGATATAATGATATATCTATAGAATGATATATTGATAGAATGATATATCGATAGAATGACATATCTATAGCATGATATATTGATAGAAAGGTATATTGATAGAATGATATATCGATAGAATGATATAGCAATAGAATGTTATATTGATGGAATGATATATTGATAGAATGATATATCAATAGAATGACACATTGATAGAATGGTATAGCTATAGAATGATATATTGATAGAATGGTATAGCGATAGAATGATATATTGATAGAATGATATAGCGATGGAATGATATATTGATAGAATGATATATCAATAGAATGATATATCGATAGAAGGATATATCGATAGAAGGATCTATTGATATAATGATCAATTAAACTGCTGTGTATTATGCTCTCGAACTGACCAGAGACTGAGAACGTCCTCTCAGCCTAGAGCTACAGACATGGGCCGCATCGTGGACAGCATCGTAGAGCAGCTGACATTTCCTTGGTCTCTTCTTTGTTGCCTCAAAAAGGGTAAATTCCCTCAAAATATCTCGTTGTGACTTCCGGTGAGGCACGAGGCAAGATGACGTCACGGCGCCGAGCGCTGACATGAAACCGTCCTTTTTCGCATTCATTGGGGCTCATAGACGGTATTAACACAAGTTTGTGGCTGAGAAGGAATGAACTACAGACATGGCCTCTAAAAAGATCCAAGTTTGACTAGGAAACAAGAGTCCAGCAAAACTGCACCAAGCTAAGGGAGGGGAGAGGGGTGGAGAGAAGGGTGGGTGGGTGGGGGGTTCGGATGGGGGTAGAGGGGTAATTGGGCTAAACAATCAAAATGTATCCAGCAATCTGTTGTATTGTCTGTAATATGGTAGTGTTGCAATAAAGGTTAAATGATAAATAAAGAGTCTCATTACGAGGCTTCCCCCCATTGTTCTCATGCGTTTGTCAGCTGCTTGCCGTCCGATGGGGTTTCTGGTGAACTTGACCCTGACACCTCCTGCTGATATACAGCGAGAGAGCAGACTGGCAGATGGGGCGAAAAAAATTATCAAGATTAGCTACTAAAATATACTGCTAAGATAAACTACTAAGATATACTACTAAGATAAACTACTAAGATATACTACTAAGATAAACTACTAAGATATACTAAGATATACTACTAAGATAAACTACTAAGATATAGTACTAAGATTAACTACTAAGATATACTACTAAGATAAACTACTAAGATATACTACTAAGATAAACTACTAAGATATACTACTAAGATATAGTACTAAGATTAACTACTAAGATATACGACTAAGATAAACTACTAAGATATACTACTAAGATAAACTACTAATGTATACTAAGATAAACTATTAAGATATATGACTAAGCTATTTACTAAGATAAACTACTAACATAAACTGCTAAGATATACTACTAAGATATTCTAAGATAAACTACTAAGATATACTAAGATATACTACTAAGATAAACTACTAAGATATACTACGAAGATATACTAAGATAAACTGCTAAGATATACTACTAAGATATACTACTAAGATATACTAAGATAAACTACTAAGATATACTACTTAGATAAACTACTAAGATAAACTACTGAGATATATGACTAAGATATTTACTAACATAAACTACTAACATAAACTGCTAAGATATACTACTAAGATAAACTACTAAGATATACTAAGATAAACTAGTAAGATATACCACTAAGATAAACTACTAACTTATACTACTAAGATAAACTACTAACATATACTAAGATAAATTACTAAGATATACTACTAAGATATAGTACTAACATATACTGCTAAGTAAAACTACTAAGATAAACTACTAAGATATACTAAAATAAACTACTGAGATATGCTACTAAGATATACTAAGATAAACTACTAAGATATACTACTTAGATAAATTACTAAGATAAACTACTGAGATATATGACTAAGATATTTACTAACATAAACTACTAACATTAACTACTAACATAAACTGCTAAGATATACTACTAACATAAACTACAAAGATATACTTAGATAAACTAGTAAGATATACCACTAAGATAAACTACTAACCTATACTACTAAAATAAACTACTAAGATATACTAAGATAAATTACTAAGATATACTACTAAGATATAGTACTAAGATATACTGCTAAATAAAACTACTAAGATATACTGCTAAGATATACTAAGATAAACTACTGAGATATACTACTAAGATAAACTACTAAGATATACTAAGATAAACTCCTAACATAAACAGCTAAAATATACTAGTACGATATACTACTAAGATAAACTACTAAGATATACTAAGATATACTACAAAGATAAACTACTAATGTATACTAAGATAAACTACTAAGATATATGACTAAGCTATTTACTAAGATAAACTACTAACATAAACTGCTAAGATATACTACTAAGATATACTAAGATAAACTACTAAGATATACTAAGATATACTACTAAAATAAACAACTAAGATATACTACTAAGATATACTACGGTAAACTACTAAGATATACTACTAAGATAAACTACTAAGATATACTACTAAGATATACTACTAAGATATACTAAGATAAACTACTAAGGTATACTAAGATATACTACTAAAATAAACAACTAAGATATACTACTAAGATATACTACGGTAAACTACTAAGATATACTACTAAGATAAACTACTAAGATATACTACTAAGATATACTACGAAGATATACTAAGATAAACTACTAAGATATAGCACTTAGATAAACTACTAAGCTAAACTACTGAGATATATGACTAAGATATTTACTAACATAAACTACTAACATAAACTGCTAACATAAACTGCTAAGATATACTACTAAGATAAACTACAAAGATATACTTAGATAAACTAGTAAGATATACCACTAAGATAAACTACTAACCTATACTACTAAAATAAACTACTAAGATATACTAAGATAAATTACTAAGATATACTACTAAGATATAGTACTAAGATATACTGCTAAATAAAACTACTAAGATATACTGCTAAGATATAGTAAGATAAACTACTGAGATATACTACTAAGATAAACTACTAAGATATACTAAGATAAACTCCTAACATAAACAGCTAAAATATACTAGTACGATATACTACTAAGATAAACTACTAAGATATACTAAGATATACTACAAAGATAAACTACTAATGTATACTAAGATAAACTACTAAGATATATAACTAAGCTATTTACTAAGATAAACTACTAACATAAACTGCTAAGATATACTACTAAGATATACTAAGATAAACTACTAAGATATACTAAGATATACTACTAAAATAAACAACTAAGATATACTACTAAGATATACTACGGTAAACTACTAAGATATACTACTAAGATAAACTACTAAGATATACTACTAAGATATACTACGAAGATATACTAAGATAAACTACTAAGATATAGCACTTAGATAAACTACTAAGCTAAACTACTGAGATATATGACTAAGATATTTACTAACATAAACTACTAACATAAACTGCTAACATAAACTGCTAAGATATACTACTAAGATAAACTACAAAGATATACTTAGATAAACTAGTAAGATATACCACTAAGATAAACTACTAACCTATACTACTAAAATAAACTACTAAAATATACTAAGATAAATTACTAAGATATACTACTAAGATATAGTACTAACATATACTGCTAAGTAAAACTACTAAGATAAACTACTAAGATATACTAAAATAAACTACTGAGATATGCTACTAAGATATACTAAGATAAACTACTAAGATATACTACTTAGATAAATTACTAAGATAAACTACTGAGATATATGACTAAGATATTTACTAACATAAACTACTAACATTAACTACTAACATAAACTGCTAAGATATACTACTAACATAAACTACAAAGATATACTTAGATAAACTAGTAAGATATACCACTAAGATAAACTACTAACCTATACTACTAAAATAAACTACTAAGATATACTAAGATAAATTACTAAGATATACTACTAAGATATAGTACTAAGATATACTGCTAAATAAAACTACTAAGATATACTGCTAAGATATACTAAGATAAACTACTGAGATATACTACTAAGATAAACTACTAAGATATACTAAGATAAACTCCTAACATAAACAGCTAAAATATACTAGTACGATATACTACTAAGATAAACTACTAAGATATACTAAGATATACTACAAAGATAAACTACTAATGTATACTAAGATAAACTACTAAGATATATGACTAAGCTATTTACTAAGATAAACTACTAACATAAACTGCTAAGATATACTACTAAGATATACTAAGATAAACTACTAAGATATACTAAGATATACTACTAAAATAAACAACTAAGATATACTACTAAGATATACTACGGTAAACTACTAAGATATACTACTAAGATAAACTACTAAGATATACTACTAAGATATACTACTAAGATATACTAAGATAAACTACTAAGGTATACTAAGATATACTACTAAAATAAACAACTAAGATATACTACTAAGATATACTACGGTAAACTACTAAGATATACTACTAAGATAAACTACTAAGATATACTACTAAGATATACTACGAAGATATACTAAGATAAACTACTAAGATATAGCACTTAGATAAACTACTAAGCTAAACTACTGAGATATATGACTAAGATATTTACTAACATAAACTACTAACATAAACTGCTAACATAAACTGCTAAGATATACTACTAAGATAAACTACAAAGATATACTTAGATAAACTAGTAAGATATACCACTAAGATAAACTACTAACCTATACTACTAAAATAAACTACTAAGATATACTAAGATAAATTACTAAGATATACTACTAAGATATAGTACTAAGATATACTGCTAAATAAAACTACTAAGATATACTGCTAAGATATAGTAAGATAAACTACTGAGATATACTACTAAGATAAACTACTAAGATATACTAAGATAAACTCCTAACATAAACAGCTAAAATATACTAGTACGATATACTACTAAGATAAACTACTAAGATATACTAAGATATACTACAAAGATAAACTACTAATGTATACTAAGATAAACTACTAAGATATATAACTAAGCTATTTACTAAGATAAACTACTAACATAAACTGCTAAGATATACTACTAAGATATACTAAGATAAACTACTAAGATATACTAAGATATACTACTAAAATAAACAACTAAGATATACTACTAAGATATACTACGGTAAACTACTAAGATATACTACTAAGATAAACTACTAAGATATACTACTAAGATATACTACGAAGATATACTAAGATAAACTACTAAGATATAGCACTTAGATAAACTACTAAGCTAAACTACTGAGATATATGACTAAGATATTTACTAACATAAACTACTAACATAAACTGCTAACATAAACTGCTAAGATATACTACTAAGATAAACTACAAAGATATACTTAGATAAACTAGTAAGATATACCACTAAGATAAACTACTAACCTATACTACTAAAATAAACTACTAAAATATACTAAGATAAATTACTAAGATATACTACTAAGATATAGTACTAAGATATACTGCTAAATAAAACTACTAAGATATACTGCTAAGATATACTAAGATAAACTACTGAGATATACTACTAAGATAAACTACTAAGATATACTAAGATAAACTCCTAACATAAACAGCTAAAATATACTAGTACGATATACTACTAAGATAAACTACTAAGATATACTAAGATATACTACAAAGATAAACTACTAATGTATACTAAGATAAACTACTAAGATATATAACTAAGCTATTTACTAAGATAAACTACTAACATAAACTGCTAAGATATACTACTAAGATATACTAAGATAAACTACTAAGATATACTAAGATATACTACTAAAATAAACAACTAAGATATACTACTAAGATATACTACGGTAAACTACTAAGATATACTACTAAGATAAACTACTAAGATATACTACTAAGATATACTACTAAGATATACTAAGATAAACTACTAAGATATAGCACTTAGATAAACTACTAAGCTAAACTACTGAGATATATGACTAAGATATTTACTAACATAAACTACTAACATAAACTGCTAACATAAACTGCTAAGATATACTACTAAGATAAACTACAAAGATATACTTAGATAAACTAGTAAGATATACCACTAAGATAAACTACTAACTTATACTACTAAAATAAACTACTAACATATACTAAGATAAATTACTAAGATATACTACTAAGATATAGTACTAAGATATACTGCTAAATAAAACTACTAAGATATACTGCTAAGATATACTAAGATAAACTACTGAGATATACTACTAAGATAAACTACTAAGATATACTAAGATAAACTACTAACATAAACAGCTAAAATATACTAGTACGATATACTACTAAGATAAACTACTAAGATATACTAAGATATACTACAAAGATAAACTACTAATGTATACTAAGATAAACTACTAAGATATATGACTAAGCTATTTACTAAGATAAACTACTAACATAAACTGCTAAGATATACTACTAAGATATACTAAGGTAAACTGCTAAGATATACTACTAAGATATTGTGGGAGTGCAGGAATGAGGAGACGGAGAGGTCGAGTCGAGTCATTTCCGTTTACTCGCCACACAAAACAACACCGATACAGCACGACCTCTCCTGGCAACCAGCTAACCAACCGCTAGCTGCTGCAAACATGGCTCCACCCCGGAAACTGCGCAGTGCCTACGTCATCACTCTGAATGTCTGCCTTAAAGGAGCAGCAGCCCCTGCTGAATCTACCCTCAACTGTGTATCGCCACAATATACTACTAAGATAAACTGCTAAGATATACTGTGAGTGATGTCGCAGTGAGAGGAGGGGATGAATTCTTTTGTTTTTGTTTTTTTGTTTTTTGTTTTTTTGGTGCCGCTTATGAGTTCTTCCTTTGCAAATGAGTTCAGGTATTTATCATTTCCTCAGCTAGAATGTTTTGTTTTTGTTTTTGATTTGTTGGAGGAGATCCTTATAAACGGGTGCTGCGGATCAAACAAGAATCTCTCTGCTCAAGGGAATTGCCAATGGGCCTGCGTTTGCATCTCCACCAGCCTTTTGCCCACGTAAAACAAGAGCCCTATGTTTTAGGTTATATTTATATTTCTACTAGAAGAACCCCGCTACAATGTAGCGGTTTGGTTCTCCACCCGTCTAAATCTCCCTCCTCTTCATCCTGCCAGCTAACCGCCTTCCCCCTGCCCCTAAACCCCCCCACTCCAACTCCCTCCTCCCAAATGCTCAGAATCATCTGAAATGCCGAGAAAAGTGGTTTTTAGCCATTTTTAGAAAATGCATATTTTGCATAATTATTATAATTATTATAATTATATTTTAATTTTCTGCTATTTTTCTGGTCCTCTCTGGAACAATACCTACCACCTCCAAAAAAAAATTAGGATCATAAGTGTATTTTTGCAAAAATGCATATATTTTGCATAATGCCAAAACATTTCTGTCCCAGAAATTTTTTTATTGGTGAAAAAAAATCAAAGATGCTCAGAATCATCTGAAATGCCGAGAAAAGTAGTTTTTAGCCATTTTTAGAAAATGCATATTTTGCATAATTATGCATAATTATGCATAATTTTAATTTTCTGGGATTTTTCCCTTACTCTCTGAGACAATACCTACCACCTCCAAAAAGAATTAGGATCATAAATGCTTTAGTTTTCGGTCCCACTATCTACACTAACACCACACACACACACACACTAACATCACTGCAGCTGGGCCTGTTGCCGCCCCTGGATCACCTCACTAGCCTGACTGCATGTGACATACTACAGTACACCCCATTTCTCTGCTGGCACCGACTGTGAATCTATGACCTAAATGGACAGCTAACAGGATAACCTGGGTCCTTACCTACCTTGACTCCTTACCTACCTTGACGATCCCGTCTCTCCGACCGTCCGATCGAAGTCTCTTCCAGAAGAATGATTATGACATCAGCCATCACAGACACAAAAACTGAACTGCAATCCAATGAGCGTCTGATCGTGGATCTTCTCCAGTGACATACTGAGCTCTCTTCTCGCTTGGCCAGTCTAGAACAGCCGAGCTGTCGGTCCCCATTAGTCTCGGCAACCACGCCACATGAGGGTGGCACTAGCCTCATCCTCAGCTGCTCCACCTGGGCAATGCTGGTGAAAGGCAGGAGGAAGCTTTCCCTTTCTCTCAAAGCTCTTCAATTGCTTTTCTCCTCTGGCCGAGGTCACCAACGACCCAGTTTCCCCATTTCCTCCATCTGTCGTAGTCGATCGAATTACAGCAACATCCAACAAGCGCTACCCGCCTAGTACTTCTAGCTCCCGGAGCAGCTCCCCCATTGGCAAACGTCCCCAACTATCTACGTCGGTATCCGTGTGTAGTATTAATCCCAGATTTAACCCCATTTGAGCACCCAGTATTGCTGCTGGCATAGCTGATGCTTCCTTTTCCACACCACTGTCAGACCACGAAGCCGCCTCCTCCAGCAGTGCCAACGTTGGCTGCTAATACCAGCTTCCACCCAAACTCTCCGTGTACAATGGCACTGGCTGGGAACAATAAACCCCAAGTTCTGGTGTTAGGCGACTCCATTATTACATTTATGGATCTACCCGGTGCCGTAACCTACTGCCTTTCTGGTGGCAACGTAGTCGATTTTATGTTTATATCATTTTATGTGGCTCTTGAGAGCCTGGGCAAGCACTGTATCCCATCTGGTCCTGTCCCCACTATGTCAACCAGATCTGAACGTTTCAGCCACCTTGTTAGCCCCGTTAGAAGTTGCAAAACTTCTCTAGCGCACCAGGTTATGGATTTATCAGACATTTCGATTGGTTTTGGACTGAGCGTGATTTTTATAAAACTGATGGGTTACATCCAAGCTGGGAAGGGACCAGGCAACAGGTGTCAAATTCCATCCAACCATATGGCTTTTAACTCCTTCTGACCCACATCCCTGCAAGACCCGAACAACCTCGTTTTGATTCTACATACAGCCACTCCTGATAGAGAGGGTCCTGCTGGCTCTGGCCAGTTTTTACTAATTCAAATGATAAGACTCCTATTGACAGCTGCCACGTGCCAGAAAAGCCCCACAGTGTTGATAACCATTTCCTCCACAGCTATAGTCATATCCCTGTCATGATTAGCCATAACCGGGATGTTAAATATAAGAGCTGCAACTTCCAAAATCAGAATACCATCAGCTAAATTAAGGAGAAGGGTCTGTCTGCGGACTGCAAGAAAGGGGCCTAACTTGTAGGGGTGTAACTTGTAGCAGGAGGTGTAACTTGTAGCAGGAGGTGTAACTTGCACTTTTCTAAATCACACCAGGAGCGGAGAATTCACCCAGAAGGTGGCGGTAATGCACCATACAGTTTGCTAAAAGAAGAAGAAATGAAGCGGGACGTTTTAAATGTTTAGTTGTGAAAATGGAGGATCGTGGAAAGGTAAGACGTTTTGACGAGTGGAGTGTTTTTCTAGTGATTTTATTTGTATAGCACATAGGGATGCCAGCTCGACTTGGTTGTATTCCGGGAGATTCTTTTCTTTTTGGGGGGGGGGGGTTCTGTATGTTCGGCAGACCAGAATTGTCACGACAACCTGTAAATAGCCTCACCACTGTACAAGAGAACACATCTAATCACAAAAATGTACCCCCCCACTCTCCCCCATTACACAGCCATGTGCAGGTTTTAAACCCTCTTCCTCGCACCACTTGTCTTGGAAATGGCAGAGATGTTTCTTGTTCTGTGGTTCTGCCGTGTCGGTGGCGGTTCGGGTTAACGTTAACTGCAACTATAAAATGCTTTCTCTAGCGACAATACTAGCTAACGTTAGCTGTAGCCTAGCAACCACATGAACGTCGTCAGCTAGCGCGTGTGGCAGCGTCACCCGGCACCCTCGCGTACACGCGTGCGCACGATTGGTTGAAGTGTTTGAATATCACAGCACCGGCCTTCACAATAAGAGTCCCGCTCAGTAAACCCGCTGATATCAGTTTTAACACATTTTTAAATTTCAGTTGGTCAAAAAATCTCCCGGATTGGATTTGCTGCTGACCGGGAGACTGGGGCCAATCCGGGAGGGTTGGCGACCCTGATAGCACAGTAACAGAGAACATACTGTAACGGTAATTATCCCTAACCCTAACCCTAAACCTAACCCTAACCCTAACCCTAAACCTAACCCTAACCCTAACCCTAACCCTAACCCTAAACCTAAACCTAACCCTAAACCTAACCCTAATCCTAAACCTAAACCTAACCCTAAACCTAGTGGGTGGTGGGCGTGGATTGTAGTGGTGACGTTGCTATCAAAGTGGGCGTGGATTGTACTTAGTGGGCTTGGATTGTAGTCTTCTGCGGGATGCAGATGGGTAGCATAGAAATTAAGCCCTCCGTTTGTCCTCCCCCTGCCACTTTGCAAAATGTTACTTGAAATATTGGTTTTATTGGCATTAGATCGCGTTCCACTATATCACTGCTTATCCATGACACGACACATGACCACAGTCTTGATTTCATGGGCTTATGTGAACCTGGCTGAAGTCAAATGACTTCGTAAACCTAAATGAGGCAACACCCCCAAATTACACCAGTGTACAAGTGTCACATGAACCAAGAAAAGGTGGGGGCATAGCTGTATATTTGTGTATTTGACCCCAGATCGTTTATGCTAAATCCAATTAACACTATTGTTTTCTGTCCTTTGAGATACTTCTTATGCACTCCAAATTGCAAACATTTTATATAGCACTTTTATGTCCCACCAGGGCCTTATTTATAGTTCTTTTTATCAGTTTTCTATCTTTCTTTGTGACATACTGACACAAATGGACAGTCTTTTAATTATGACGAGCAGCCATACCAACGTGTACCCTGTTTCTGCCACATGACAGAAGCTAAACAGGTGTGGGCTTGGCTAGTACTTGGATAGGAGACCTCCCGGGAAAACTGAGTTGCTGCTGGAAGTGGTCACGAATGTCCTGGCAACATTCCCAACCTGGCTCTCTCCATTTGGCCACCTAATCATCTCCCCATGTAACTGGCTCAATGATTCCTCCCTCTCAACCTCAAGCTCATGTGTGGTGAGTGTTCTGGCCCAAAATGGTTGCCATGCATCACCCAGGTGGTGCTGCAAATTGGTGGTGGTTGAGGTGAGTTACCCCCTTCACTGTGAAGCGCCTTGGGTGTTTCCATAAATGGCTATATAAATTTAATCCATTATCATGATTGTTATTATTATTATACAAATTTCCTTTAACTTCATGCCATAATACAACATAATAACCTGGCCCATTCCTTGGGCCTAGGGTTAGAATGAGGTAGAAGTCTATTTGATTATTATTATTATTATTATTATTATGGGGAATTTTAATATTCATGTTAATGACAAATCCGGGCCACTCAGTGAAGCTTTCTTAGGTCTCATAGATTCTACTGGTTTTCCACAGGTTCTGATGTACCTACTCACCTCTCTGGCTATATGCTTGACTTAGTCTTGACACGTTGTCTCTCTTTCTCAGAATTAGCTATCTCACCCCATCTTCCCATTGTTTAAGATCACTGATTCCTTACTTTTAAGGTTACACTGTCTAGGCATCGTGTTGCTCACCCTGAACCCTACACCACCCGTCGTACCGACTCAGCTACCATTCACAAACTCGCTGAGCAACTCGAGTCTGCTGTAACCACCATCGTTCAGTTCTGTTGCCTTAACAAGTATACAGATAATTTCAGTCTCAGCTGTCCCCGTGTCTTCTGGAAAAGCTAGACTAAAACCATCCCCCGGTACAATTAAGACACTCGGTCTAAAACAAAAATGCAGAAAACTAGAACACAAGTGGAGAACAACCAAGCAAGAAACTTCTCGGCTTGCGGAGTCCAGTAGTTTGCTTGTATATAAACGTGCTCTTCATGCTGCTAGAACGGCTAATTTTTCTGACCTGATACAAAATAATAAAAATAACCCCACATTTCTTTTTAACACTGTCACTAAACTGACTTGTAAACTGCCCCCTTTATGTAGCACCTCCCTTACTGCAATTGACTTGATAGAATACTTCACCACTAAAGTTGATGAAAGAAGAAAAACAATATCGTGCTCATTTACAATTTCCACCCCGGATGGGGTGATTACACCTGAACATTATTCTTCTTACAAGCTCACCCACTTTGAGATAGTCTCCCTTGAAACACTCCCTACACTGGTATTTTCCTCCAAGCCTTGCTTACTTGATCCCATTCATTCTATGTTTATTAAGGACTTTTTTCCAATTCTTGGCCAACTGTTACTACAGATAATAAACTGCTCTCTGATTAGTGGCATTGTGCCTTCATCTTTTAAAACGGGGGTTATCAGGCCACTCCTAAAGAAGAAAAACCCGTACCCTGATTTGATCAGCAATTACAGACCAATCAAAAATCTGCCATTCTTTTTCAAACTCCTTGAAAAAGCAGTGGCTTAGCAACTCAGATCACCTTTCATCCAATAAGCTGCATGAACCTCAGGTCTTCAACCAACACAAGACAGCACATGTCATTCCGCTGTTCATATCCCTCCACTGGCTCCAGGTAGCTTCCCGCATCAAATTCAAAACCTTGACACTCGCTTACAAAACAGCAACTAAAACTGCTCCCGCCTACCTGAACGCCCTCGTCCGGGTCTACACTCAGTCCCCTCACTACGCTCTGCCAATGAAAGGCTCCCTAAGTCAGTAGCCAGGCTCTTCGCTTCTGTTGTTCCGCAGTGGTGGAACGAGTTACTAAACTCCATTCGATCCGTTGAGACCCTCTCCATCTTTAAGAAGAAGCCAAAGACCCAGCTCTTTCACGAAAACCCCACACCTGTTGGTATTAAAAAAAATATATATATATGTGCACTGCTGTTGACACCTCTGTCCTATCGGACGTCAACCTACTTTACTGGCACTTACTTGCGCTGAACACTGAGGGTTGTCACCAGTGTGCTGCGTCTAGATGGACAATGTGCTATGATTATGTTTACCCAGTTGTCCCCATTACATTAGCAAAAGCCACTAAATATGAAGCAAAAAAAAAAGTGGACAGGATACTGGAAACGTCATCATGTTTTCAGTGATTTACACTGTGCATTGGGGTCATTTACATGTAGCATCAGAAGCTCAACAATTTGATCATTAACTTAAGATGGAGAACTGAATACGTTAAAGCAAGTTTGCATATTAAACCTTTGGTTAGAATACATGTGGGGGTGTTCATGTGTTTCATGAACAACGCCACACGTGATGGTATTAACCAAAAAAAGATCGCTTCTAAAATATGTGCACTGCCTGTTGACACCTCTGTCCTATCGGACGCGGACCTAGTTTACTGGCACTGACTTGCGTTGTCGCCCCCTGACTAGAGCCTTGCTTGTGCTGTATTAACTCTCAGATGTACGTCGCTCTGGATAAAAGCTCTGCTGAATGAGACTGTAAGAGTGTAGTGCTCCTGCGACAGACCGGAGCTGCCATTTCTTCAGCATATTGATATGAAATGTTTGAAGAGGTTGTTTCCGCCCTTCACCCATCTTCTGCTTGACCTGGTAAGGGCCTTGCCGCCTTGTCAGCATTTGTTTTCTGATGTTGGCAAAAGCAGCAGGACTTGCTCACCAGGCGCAACGCTCCACTTCCTGGTTGAACCGTCATACCGCTCTTTGTTTGTCCTGGGACTTCAGCAGATTCTCACGAGCCATGGATGTGGTTTTCATGATTTGCTCCCACATCCTCAGGACAAAAGAGATAATGTTCATAGTCTCTGGTGAATCGGACTCCTCCCGCATGTCATGAAGCACATCCAGAGGGCCTCTGACCTGATGGGCTTAGATAGCTCAGATGATGAAAATTCAGTTGAGCTCTGGGGAACTTCATGGTATGCAAACAAAAAGAAAGAAAGAAAAAGGAAGCTGCTTGTAACAGTATTGTCCTGTGTCAGACACAAATTTCTTAAGCATACCAATCAAAGTTTTGTTAAAACATTTGACACATCCATCAGTCTGAGGGTGGTAAGGGGTGGTTCTCATTCTTTTGATGCCTAAGAGCTGATAGACTTGAGAGAGTGCGTGGCTCGTGAAATTTGGACCCTGACCAGTAAGGACCTCTCTGGGAATACCAACCGGGCTGAAAAACTTAAGCATAGCTGTGGCTACTTGTTTGGCTGTTACTTCCTTTAAGGGGCAGGCTTCTGGATACCTAGTGGCATAGTCACAAATGACCAAAAGGAACTTGTTGCCTGTCTGACTCCTTTCTACAGGACCAACATCTACTCCAACACACTCAAAATGAGTGGAAATAACAGGGAATGTAATGGGGGGTGCAGGATCTATATGCTTCCTTGCAATGAGCTGACACTCTGGGCATGTTTTGCAGTCATTTTGAATTGGCTATACACTCCTGGCCATTAAAACCTTTTACTTATTTGCATGAAAGTCTTCATGAAACCCAAATGACCAGCTCATGGGACAGTGTGACCTACCCCAAGCACCTCAGTCCTCAATACCTCAGGAAGGACAAGCTGTTTCCCATATTCGGACTGCCTATAAAACAGACCATATTCAAACACAAAAAGCACAGAGTGTATTGCCTTCAAGGCATAATGATGGATGGAATTTTGTTTTGACAAGACTTTTATTTTGATAAGTGATAGTCATCACTTCCTGTCAGTCATGTTGAGGAAGCCGGCTGAATTTGTCCACATGCCTTTCTGAATCCACTGCCATCCACACTGTAAACACCACAGAGGCAATGTCGTAAGTAAATAATTTCATTGTTGTACTTATAAGTTAATGTTAGAAAAGTTATTTACATAAGAAAGCATTTGATATGTTTGTAATTAAAAGGGTTTTATTTACACGTATTTACATTTGGAAGAAAAACACAAGCTACCAACAAAATGGTGATTGTTTATTTTGTTTTTGTTTCAGTTTTCACTCTGTGTAAGATGGTGTAAAGTGCTACAGTAAACAGCGAGTAAAGCTTACCACGACTCAAGTCATCATTTTGCAAGCAAGAGTTTAGCTAGTTGGACAGCCGCAGCTTCTACACTGTAGAGAAGACAACATAGTGAAAAGACCAGAGGTGGAAAGTAACGAAATACATTTACTCAAGTTACTGTATTGAATACTTTTTTTGTGTATTTTGTATTTTTTAAGTACAATTTAAAATCGGTATTTTGTATTTTACTTGAGTACGTTTTGACTCAAGTATTGTACTTAGTTACTTTATAAATCCTATCCGTTACTGAGTAAAAATAACAATTCAACCTACAGGGGAAAAATACGCGCCAGCACCATAGACAGTAAACCAATGGCCAGAACCAACAGTGACAAATGATGATGTGATTAGCACTGGCGCGTGAACATAGAGGGCACGTGTGGACAAGCTAGGTTAGTGAGCGCGAAGTTTGTAGTGCTAGAATGAAGGTCGACAAAGCAGGCACGGCCAGCGGCCAGCGGTCCAGAAGACCCGGACCTAGAAATAATAGATGAAGCTCAAGCTGAAACATCGAAGTCTGTAGAACTAGATGCAGAAAAAAATCCTTGGCCACATTTGGAAGATTTCTTTTTGTTCAAGCGTAGGAAAGGTAACAGCATCATCATGCAGTGCAAGATGTGCCTCCCAGCAGTGAAGTACCTGTCTGCTTTCAACAACTCCACTTCAAATCTGCAGAAGCATGTTTTGGTAAGTATTTCTGCTGTCTCATTAGTAGTTTTATTTAATATAGCCAACCCAGGCTCACCCCATTTCGTGGGCATTTTTATGCTAGCACCTGCAACCATTGACAGTAGAAGAAACCCACAGCTAGCCAGCACATTCTAATTAGCTGCTATGCTAACATAATCAAACGTGACACATCATTAAGTACCAAATGAACTCGCTCCAGCCGACAATCCGCATGTTTATCGTACTTCAAACAGATACAAAACGCGTAATGTATATTTGCAGTCTGTTTAAGTCTTTAGAACATTGGCTAAATTTGCATAACAGCTAGCCCCTGGTACTTGAGTGTGTAAAGGCTAGCTGTTAGTTGCTAGTAGTCTTGAGTGGACTCGGGGAAATTAGCCTTGGTTAAGAGGGTCCCACACCTTTGATGTCCTTGCAGGGGCACTTGACGACATACACTGTCAGTATAGAATTAGGGGCAAAGTGGTGAGAACCACAACAGATAGTGGCTCAAACTTCGTTAAAGCTTTTAGTGTCTTCGGAGAACAGAGCCAGTCTGAGGATGCAGAATCAGATGCTGAGTCGGACAGAGATTCAATTGATGATGAGCCCACAGCCAACTACCTGGACACATTCAGCATCCTGGAGCAAGATAATGGCCTGGAGTACCAACTTCCTACACACCAAAGGTGTGCATGCCATCTTCTCAACTTAGTTGCCATAACAGATGCTGAGATAGCAGAAAAGAAGATGGACACATACAAGAGACTATCACGTGCAGCCTTTGGGAAATGTCAAGCCATGTGGAACAATACAGGTCGTTCATACATGGCAGCAGAAGTTGTGGAAGATCATTGCCGACTCCAGCTCATCCGACCAAATCAAACGCGGTGGAATTCAACATTCATGGCTGTGGAGAGAATCATACGGATCATACAAGAGAAAGGGGAGGAGGCAATCAGGAATATTTGTGAAGAATTCAAATTGAAAACGTAAGTTTTAATTTGCACTTCAACAGTATGAAAGTGTGAATGTGTGTTTACATACTTGAAACTTAACTTTTCCTGCTTGATTTCCTAACAGTTGTTTGTATTCTATTTATGCCAGGCTGACTCAAGCAGAAATTGCTTTCCTGACTGATTACTGCTCGGTGATGAAACCTCTGGTAAAGGCCTTGAACATACTTCAGTCAGAGACCAACACACACTTAGGGTGGCTTCTTCCAGTGATATGTCAGCTACAAGCAAAACTCAAAAGGCAGGAGACCTCATCCAAGATGTGTCTACCACTCATCAAAGTCATTCAGGATGGTGTCCAAAAGCGTTTTGGTGAGATGATGATGGACCCAGAACTGATTGCGGCAGCAATACTTCTACCGAAGTTCAAGACCACCTGGACAGAGAGGCCTGATGTCATAGAAACAGGTATGATTGCATCTTATAATAAACTGCTTTTCAACAGTTTATTGGAGATCTACTTTGTTTTATACTCAATACAATGCGGTCAGTGCTATAAGGCATTATGCATTATGGTGCACTCTTGGTAAATTAATCAAGTCTTAATTGTCAGAAATGTGTTGTTTGTCACTCGACAGGTCTGGCTTATGTCAGACAACACCTTGACCAGATGGCAGAGGTAGAAGTGGAGCAAGTTGGACAACATTCCTCAGATGAAGAGGATTTCTTCTCCTCAATGAAGTCCAGAAGGTCAGAAGGTACAGGGGAGTTGGAAGGGTACCTAGCCTGTATCCCAAACGATATGGATCTGCTAAACTCCTTTCCAAATTTAAAAAAACTCTCTCTGAAACTCAACACTGGCCTGCCTGCTTCAGCTGCCTGCGAGCGGCTTTTCAGTTGTGCTGGATTACTGTTCACTGCAAAGCGAGCAAGGATGAGCTCAACTAACTTTGAAAATCAGCTGCTGCTTAAACTGAACAAGAAGTTTGTAGACTAGGTTATAGGTGATTTAGGGTGTCACAAAACTAGTGGCCTTGATTTGCAATATTCCTCTCTGGAATATTGCTGCTCTTTTATGTTAGTTCCTTTAATTTTGTAACACTTGTGAGCATCATCATGTGGACATTACTTTGTAGTTTGTACCTCTCTGAGAGAGAGAGACAGAGAGAGAAAGTAGGCGTGCACAAGCCTGTTTAATGTTTTTACCACTAAATGGATGAGCTCAATTAACTTTGAAAATCAGCAGCTGCTTAAACTGAACAAGAAGTTTGTAGACTAGGTTACAGGTGATTCAGGGTGTCACAAAACTAGCGGCCTTGATTTGCAGTATAACAGCTGTTGCTGTTGGTGTTGACATGTATGTTGTTGTAATTACACTTACATTTGTGTAGGTGTTCTTTGTTGTTATCGCACTTACACACACATGCCCTCTATAGCGCTCTTGCAGCTGTGGAGATGGCATTAACACATTCTCATTCTTTGACGGTTAACAAACACACACACACACACACACACACACACACACACACACACACACACACACACACACACACACACACACACACACACAAGCATGTCTCCTCTGGAATATTGCTGCTCCTTTACGTCAGTTTGACTTTGTAGCAACACTTATGAGCGTCATCATGTGGGCATTACTTTGTACTTTTTACCTGTGTGTGTGAGAGAGAGAGAGAGAGAGGGTGAGAGGGAGAGAGAGGGAGAGTGTGTGCATGTGAGAGAGAGCGTGAGAGAGAGAAAACGTGAGAGTAAGCATGTTTAATGTTGTACCACTAAATGGATGAGCTCAACTAACTTGAAGATGCTACTTAAACTGAACAAGAAGTTCAGTTGTTGTGAAGTTATTGTTATTGCGCTTACATTTGTTACACTTGTTCTTTAATTTAAAACAAAATAGTTATGGATTTCTGACCCCTTGTCCTATTTTTACTACCCTCACACCCCACACAAAGAAAGTAACTAAGTAACTTTTACTTAAAGTACATTTCAAATGAACTACTTTTTACTTTTACTTGAGTACATTTTCAGATGAGTACTTTTACTTCTACTTGAGTAATATTTCATCAAAGTATTGGTACTTTTACTTGAGTACAATATTTTTGTACTTTTTCCACCTCTGGAAAAGACAAAGAAAAGCTGGTGGTGTACATCGTGGTAACATGGAAGCAAAACAAGTGATGAGATTTCAGTGGCGAGTAAAAGAAGTTCACTCTCATCTACTTCGTCAACTAGCTCATTAATATGCGCTCACACTAAAGCAGAGGCAGCTAAAGCACAAGCCACGTATGCAGACAAAGAAGCTAAAACTAAAATGGAGAGAGCTGCTAAGGAGGCTAAAGTATAGAAAGAAAAGGCCGGTGGAGAAGCTCAATACCAGAAGGAAAAAGCCGACGGAGTAGCTGAATACCAGAAAGAGAAAGCAGCTAAAGACTTCGAATCACCGGTGGAAAGGGTAAAAAGGGATGCTGAGCTTGAAGCCCTTGCTGTCCGCTGAGAGGAGTGGCTGTGTGGGAAGCAGCAGAGGCAATGAAGAATTGTCTTTTATCGGATGAAACAGGCCCATCAGAGCAAGACAAAATGGACAGTTGAATACGTCCCGTCTCATTTTGACCCACACTCACAGAAAACCCATCCACCTACCGACTCCCCAGTGCAAGCAGCCATTAATGCTAGCCCCTCAACATGTCAGCCCCCTGCAACTGAAACCTTTCAGTTAAGCCCCAACAATCCTTTCCATTCACGATGGCGGCCCTCTGTTTTTCCAAATGAGCTATTACATGCTAATAGCACTAGCGACCCTATTTTAGCCAAAGACAGTTTTGATGATGTGTATGTGCCATCAGCAAACAAAGTAGAAAATCAGGCTCCACGTGGAGAAAATGACCATCAGAGAAATTTAAAAAAAAGAAAAGTGTCACACTGACTTAACGAGTCTACATAGCCCTTCCATAGGCCAACAGCTAACCACGGTGCACCACAACTGAACACCTAGTACAGTACTTAGCTCGGCGCGACCTGGTGAGTTCAAGTTTATATCAATTTGATGATAAGCCTGAAAACTATCGTGAGTGGGAGTCATCATACATTAACACCACTCAAAGGTTAGGCCTCAGAGCTACTGAGGCATTAGACTTGATGACTAGATGGATTGGTAGAGAATCCAGCGACCACGTCAAAATGTCTGTGGTCAGTGCTCGTGATAAATCCAGTCATAGCACTGAAAAAGGCACGGGGACGTCTCCAGGAATGTTATGCGAAACCTGAAATAATTGAAAAGGCTCTTTTCAGCCAGCTTGACAATTCCCCAAGAGTTTTAGGGAAAGACCACATGAAACTCCAGGAAGTAGCAGACGTGCTAATGGAACTACAGTGTGCCTAGGAGAATGGATACGTCCCAGCCCTGTCCTATGTAGGGTATGCGCAACTAGTCTGAGTATAGTCGTATATGATTGGGTTAGTATCAGGCAAGCCCCCTCCATTGTAGCCAATCATAGTGAGGCTCTCTAACACACCGGGGGAGGGATAAAAAAAGGAAACAAGGAAGAAGAGAGGCGGTGTGCGAGGGCTTTGCGGCTGTGTGTGGGTCGCTGAACAATTTTTTTTTCTAATTGAAATAATACAGAATCTAGAGAGAAACACAGACACGTACTGTACGTGGAGTGAACGTGTTACCGTCTCCCAGAATCCTTTGGGACGAATCCGTGTCTCCTGGGCGCGTCGGAGAAGGTGTCCTGCTTGGAGGCTGCGAGTGGCCACCAGCTAGCATGAATCCCCCCGACTAGCGGTGGAGTGTTTGAAATGGTCCTGGACTGAGGACGGGCAAGTCAGGGCTTCGTCGGTGTCGTGAGTTTCAGAGGAGCATCTGCCATTGTTGTAGTGTGCATGAGGCACGAAGAGGATTCTATATTAGTGTTTAGTGATTGGACTCTCTCCAGCACTAGCTTAGCACCGCACTGGACTAGCATATAGTGCTAACGTTAGTCTATGTGTCAGTGAAGCTAGCTAGCTAGCTCACTGGTCGTAGTGGCTCGTTAGTTCTCAGTGCGTCCGGATGAAGTGTTGGATGCTGAGAAGAGGACTCGGAGGACAGTCGTGTTTTTTAGCTGTGTGGCGGGAGATTTGCTGCCTGAGTGAAAGTTATTTCAAGAGCAGTGTGAACATTGAACACATTGCATTGCTGCTGGCGCCATCTAACGTCTACAGCGAGTCACGTAGACTACACGCACGTCACGTGGTTTGCCCGGCCGTACAGGCGTCTCTCCAGCGGCTCATCTCCTGTGTCCAGGATCCATCAGACTGGTATTCGTGTCAGTTTAGTTATTACTCATTACTAGACTGTGTTAAAAAAAAACCAACTGAACTGTTCATGTTTGAACATTCATTGGTTTTGATACTCAACATGTAGAGTGAGTTTCTCATTTGAGGTTGTGTTGATATTGTGTATACCAAGAGATACTGTGTATACAAAGAAAGTCAAACTCTTGTTTTTTTTTGGGTTTTTTTTGCATTTCATTTTTTTTTTGCTCTTGTCGTCCTATAGTATTACATTCAATTAATACTAAACTGTTGTTGCTATTGAGTCATCTTTACTGTGTTTGGAGTTTAGGGCTTATTACAATACTTAGCTGAGGGTTTATACGTATTTTGGAGTTGTGTCCTTACCTTGGAGTAGGGGCGTCTCAACTGTCCTGTTGGTTCTGGGGAGAGAGGGTTATGCTGAGTTGGACCCATAGCACAGCATACACTATACACGTGAGGGGCCGCCGTGTCAAATACCTTAGCGTGAAGCCCACCCCACCATATCTTATAGGGTGTAACGTACTAACCACTCAGTTCAGCAGGATAGGCATCCACATACTTACCCACGTAGGTACTGAGACTAACTGCATTGGGAATGGGGACCCAGATCCCTTCATTAACCTAATCTCTCAAGGTAAATAAGTACTTTTACTACCCCTACAAGGCGTGGCTTATTATGCCCGCTACACCTACCTGGATACTGCACATGGGATTGAACCCATACAGATGCAAAACTGCCTTATGCACGTCAGGAAAATTGGTTTCTGCGGGTTCGATGCACAAAGAAGTAAATGGAGAATAATTTCCACCATTTGAATTCTTCACCAGTTTTGTATGCTATGAGGGATGGAAGAGGAATGACCCCAGTTTTGTTCTTCCAATTGTTAGTGGCTTATCTGGAAAACCTGTATTTAAAGGCACAAGGAACCCTATTTCGGTTCACAAGACAAATGTTTCCTCAACAGGCTCGAGCACAAAGTCCTGTGAAAAGTGTCAACGACCCAAACAAAAGATACCCAATACATGACAAGCCACACCCCCTCAAGCTATGTAAAGCCTTCAGAGCCAAAAATCTGGAGGACAGAAAGACCTTTTTCAAAGAAAGAGGAATCTGCTTTAAGGGTTGTGGCTCAACCACTCACTTAGATAAGAACTGTGCTACTGCAGTCAAGTTTACAGACTGTGATAGCACCTACCACGACTTTGCTATGCATCCAGACCCTGCACCTCAAGTCAAAGCTCCCTCAACTCCACCACACAATGGTGGGGAGGGAGAAGAAAGCAACAACGTCAAAGCCGTTGTCAACTCAAACTGCACTGAAGTTTATGGAACAGGACAAGTCAGCCGATCATATTCTAAGATTTGCCTTGTGAAAGTGTATTGTAATGGTCAACTGGATAAAGCTATCAAGGCCTATGTCATCCTGAATGACCAAAGTAACCGGTCACTGCCAAGGTCCAATGTTTCAAGCTGCTCAACATCAAGTGTGATCCATATTCTTACTATCTGAGAACATGTTCCAACACAACGGAAATATCTGGCCGACAGGCTGAAGAATATGTGGTTGAGTCACTCAATGGAAAGATCACAATCCCTCTCCCTTCACTTACTGAGTGTAACAATATACTCAACAATCGGTCCAAAATCCCAACATCAAATGCAAATATACATCACCCACATCTTGCCAAGGCAGAGAGCACATCCCAGAGCTTGACCCTGCTGCTGAGATTCTCCTGCTGCTCAGCAGAGACCTCATTAGAGTGCACAAGGTACAGGAACAAACGCCCTCACAATGCCCCCTTTGCCCAAGGCCTAGAGCTTGGCTGGGTGCTAGTTGGAAAAGTTTGTTTGGGGAACCCACACAAACCAACAGTCAAAGATGTCGATCTTGGTGGAGAAGTTTCACCCACCCAACGCAGTCTGGGTCTCCTGTGGGAGATAACAAGCAACACATTCACCTTCTCTGTATCAACTGACACTAAGCCGTTTTCTCGCCGTGGAGTCCTCTCCATGGTGAAGTGTTTTTAACCCCTTGGGTTTTCTGGCCCTGGTCACAATCCAAGGAAGAGCCCTTCTTAGCGAACTCACAGCTGAGCTGTCCAAGTGGGACACGCCACTACCTGAAGATAAAGTCAGTAAGTGGAAGGCCTGGAGAGTCTCGCTACAGGATCTGACACCTTCATGTACCAAGAACATACACAGCAGCCTCTCTAGCTGAGGCAGTGCAAACAGAGTTATGTGTGTTCTCCGACACATCCACTAAGGCCATCGGTGCTGTGCCATAGTTGAAGGTTGTACAAAAACATCGACAAGCTCACATCAGACTCATCATGGGCAAGTCAAAACTTTCACCTCAGTCTGAACCTACCATTCCAAGACTTCAATTATGTGCAGCAATCTTGACTGTGGAAATGGCAGAACAAATTCATGATGAATTAGACTTGAGGCTAGATTCCACCAATATCTACACCAACAGTAAAGTGGTCCTTGGCTAGATCTGCAACGAATCTAAACACTTTTATATCTATGTCCATAATAGATTTCAGCCAATTCGCCAAACTACAAGAGCCTAACGTGTGCACAGTGGATAATCCTGCTGACCATGCATCAAGGCCTGACACAAATAACGTGGTTTACAGAACCTACCTTCTTGCTCAAACCCTCCGATGACCCAGTCATTAGAGGGTTTGTCAGTCATTCAGTTATTCGACTTAGTCGAACCGGAACAAGACGTAGAGATCCATCCACAAGTGAGAAGCTATGCCACACAGCTTCAAGAGAAAAGCCTCAGCACAGAACGCTTTCAAAGTTCTCCAGCCCTTTATCTCACTGTGGCAGAGGGAGGACAAGGACTTATAGATATTCGGTCCAGGACTGCGGCCTTCAGACTACAGATGGCGCAGAGGCTGCTGTATGGCTGTGGTCACTGCTGGTTGGCTCCTACTTGGCTGCTTCTTCGGAAAGCTGGCCAGCTTGGGTTGGATAAGCAGATTTTTTTTACTGAGATCAACAGAAGCTGACCTAGTTGGACTCACATCTTTTAACACTTAGGTGGTTGAAGCCTGGCAGATGCTGAAGGTCACACGAACTCCAGACCCTAGACCAGGAATGTGGCTTTTTGAGGAGCCGCTGTTTCACAATGACTTTCTTACGAATGCCACCTTCTCCTCTGCACCGGTGCAGACTGCATTTGTTGAGGCTGGCATTACCAAACTGGGCCATCTTGCAAGAATATCCGTGGAAACACTTGGTGGCATCATCGACATCAGGTCCTCCAGAGTGCTGAAGAGGGTTGTGGAGCAAGTCTGGAAGTCCCTGCCTGGGCCACTGCGGGCATTTACCGAAAATCGTGCTCTTGCTGACCAATGGGATGATGACAATGAGTACATTTTTCCCTCCCTGATCATCAGTCCTGCATTTGGGGCATGGCGGGGGGGGGGGGGGGGAGCGGACTGCTTCTTTCCCTGAGTACACCAGTGCTGGGTAGTTTCAGCTCTTGTGGGAGGAAGCAGCTTTACTACAGCTGTGTGAAGGTACTCAACCTTCGCTCTCTGGCTGAAGTCAGGGAGTCGAGGTGGACTGAGGTTTTTGCTTCAGACTGTACCCCTAAGGGCAGGTGGAGGGTCCTGTATAAGCCTGCTGTTGAGAAACGGATGGCTGACCTCCAGTGGAGGATTATACATGAAGCAATAGCTACGAACAGACACAGGGCTCACCTCGATCCAAGCACTGGGGAGGGCTGTCCTTTCTGCACTCAGAGGGAAACGTTAGAACACTTAGTGATCTCTTGTCCTCGATTGGTGGGCTTATTTAGGGTACTGCAAGAATGGGTGGAAGCTTTGGGTGAGGTTTTCTCCGCATATTTGTTTTTGGGCCCAAATACATGGCAAGAAAAAGGCTGCTCCTGGTCCTAGTCAATTTTCTGTTCAGCACTGCTAAGCTAGCGATCTGGAAGACCAGGAAGAATCAGATCCTAGGTCAGGGCTGGACCGATGTGGTGCAGAGTATGAAGGGTTTGGTGGCGGCTCGTCTGAGGATAGAGCACGCTTTCTACACCCTGACCAGTAATATTGACTCTTTCAGGGCTTTGTGGGGGTTACAACGTGTTTAATGTTCAATAAGTGAAGATGGGTCACTTGTTCTGAATTTCTAACTCATTATGGTCGTGTGTATGTATTTTGATTGAGTAATGATGCATGATATTTTGTTCTTCCAGCTTACCAGTTTGTTTACTGTTGACTTGATGGGAATGGAGTGTTAATTTTTTTACTGTGATGTAAATAAAAGTTATTTTAAAAGTCAAGTCTCTTTTTCTCTCTCTTTCTGCCTGTCCCTGTCTAAGTAGAACACGTAGTCCCTCCCTTTCTCCTAAATTTTGGAACCCTGGGAGAATGCAATTAAAATTTTTGAAGTAGTTGTAATTGTATTTTTCACAGACAAGGAGAAAGTGCCCCTCTGTTTTGACCTCACCTGTCATACAGTGACCACATCATCTTTGCCCTCTTGGCAGCCATGATTTTCTTAGTCCACCTTTTTCTATGGCCAGACTGTGGTCACTGAGTCTGTACTTGGTCAGGATCTGCATCTGCTTTGTACCTCTGACAGTAAAGAGATAGTCCTCCAGTTCATATTCAGGTTTTATGGCCTGATAACATTCTAATTTGCGTTGAGGTTCTGTCTCAGTCTGCCAAGGTTCCACATATGTTTCTTGACATTCTTGGATGATCGTATTGACGTTTAAGTTAAAAGCAGCACTTGTCTGAGGAAAGTTATCAGTATTTGCTAAAGGTTGATTAGTTAGTCTCAGTACAAGCTGGCTCAGAGGACTCTTATCAGGGTTCAGATCTTGAGTTTTTGCTGCCTTAAAATGCATTGTGTCTGTGGGACTTGTGTGTAAATGCATCCAACATTTGAGAGCTCTTTTTTGTATGTTGATGGCCAATGGAAATCTGCCTAATTCTACCGTACATGGATTGGTTGGTGTTTTCTTTTGAATTTTTAAAATCATTTGAAAGAATTCTGCATGTAGGGCTTCTGTGGAATTCTTGTCCCATCTAGGGTAGCTGTGCCCAGAGCGGACCCCATACCTCACTTCCATACAGTGCAATTGGCTGGATTACACAGCCAAATATTTTGCACCAAATTTTAATGGGTATGTTCATATTCCAACATGTTCTTCACTCTCTCTCTCTCTCTCTCTCTCTCTCTCGGTAGCTCCCTCTCTCTCTCTCTCTCTCTCTCTCTCTCTCTCTCTCTCTCTCTCTCTCTCTCTCTCTCTCTCTCTCTCTCTCTCTCTCTCTCTCTCTCTCTCTCTCGGTAGCTCTCTCTCTCTCTCTCTCTCTCTCCCTCTCGGTAGCTCTCTCTCTGTAGCGCTCTCTCTGTAGCTCTCTCTGTAGCTGTCTCTGTAGCGCTCTCTGTACCTCTCTCTGTAGCTGTCTCTCTCTCGGGTTCAGTTTATGTTTCTGTCTTCACTAACTTTTCTACTTTTCATTGTTTGGTGTTTTTTGGGGGTTTGTAATTTGACAGATTTGTTGTGGTGGTGTATTTTTGATAGCGGAGCGGGTTCGGCCGGCCCGGCTGTGAGTCCTGCAGACTCACGGAGTCGGAGGCTTGGGGCTGGAGGAGCTCACATGCCGACATGGAGTTAAACTCTGTCTGAACTTCAAGTGCTCGGTAGAAGATTGCGGTTTAGCAGTCGGAAAAGTCGTTGGTTATGATAGTGTGAAGTCCGCATCTAGACTGAATAGTGGAGTCGTTGTGTTTCTGGACAGGCTTGAGGTCAACGTGGTTGTGGAGCAAGGCGTGGTAATCCAGGACACCTTTGTTCAGGTGGTGCCGCTGGTCAATCCGGCCAAAAAGGTCATTTTGTCCAAAGTCCCTCCGTTCATTAGCAACGACATGCTGCGGAGAGAACTGGCGAGACACGGAAAACTAATGTCCCCTATAAAACTGATCAATCCGAGCTGCGAATCTCCACTTTCAAAACATGGTCTTACCTTCAGAAGGCAGCAGGTCTTTATGGTTCTGAGGAACAAAGCAGAGTTAAATCTGATTTTGAAGTTCAGAGTGGATGGTTTTGACTACGATGTGTATGTATCTTACGAGACAATGAAGTGTTTTGGCTGCGGAAGGGAGGGTCATCTCATACGTTCCTGTCCACAGAAACCAACGGCTGAGCCGGGTGAGGGTGAGACGGCAGCACAGGGCCCCGAGCAAACAGATGAGAGTGAAGGTGATGAAGCCAGTGATGTGGAGTCTCTGGCTGCCTCGTAGATGGGGACTCAACAACAGACTGTATACTCTCTAGTGAGTATTAAGAAGTTCTTGCCGGACACTAAAGGGGGCCAGAAATGTAAAAGTTGACAAAGTGTTTCCTGATTTGCAACCAGTGAAGATTTTTCTGAGCTGTCCTGGTGGTTTCGGGGAGAAAGCTTTCACTGAACAGAAAACTTTTCGTTTGAAAAAAATAGTTCAAAAGGTCAGAAAGCAGTTAGGGAATGATGAATACGTTTTTCAATTTACTGTTTTTCTGTCCACTTATATCTGTTTTGCAACTTATTTTCTGTATTATGGAGGACATAAGAATAGGGAGCTTAAACTTAAATGGGGCAGGGAATGGTGGGAAAAGGCCCTCTCTTTTCAAGCTGTGTGCTCTTAAAAAGTTAGATGTGTTTTTGTACAAGAGACACACAGTACCACTGACAATGAGGTTGACTGGCAGACAGAATGGACTGGTGAGACCTTTCTAAGTCACAAAACCAGTAACAGTGGAGGAGTTGGTATTATTTTTTCCAGGAAGTTTATTCCTCAGTCTGTCGAGTCTGAGGAAGTTATTAAAGGCCGCTTGTTAAGATTAACAGCAGTGTGTGAACAGGTAAAAATTGTGTTTATTAATGTTTATGCTCCAGTTGTGGGAGTGGAGAGGTTAGTCTTCCTGGATGTTTTACATGAAGTTATTGAGAATTGTACCAGTGAGGACTATTTATTCATTGGTGGAGATTTCAACCGTACTGAGGACAGCAGGTGGGACAGGAACCATGCAGAGCCTCCTGCTGCCTCTCGCAGTCGTCTGGTTCGTCTTATTGAGGCTCATGAACTGTGTGATGTGTGGAGAGGGTTTCATAACAAACAGAGACAATACACCTGGACACATGTTAAGGACAACTTGATGTCTATGGCCAGGCTTGATCGTTTCTATTGCTTGAAACATCAGTTTAATGTGTTCAAAAGTTGTATCATCAGCCCTGTCGGTTTTCTGACCACTCACTAGTAATGGTTTCTGTCTTTATAAAATGCGTGAAATCCAATAGTGCCTATTGGCATTTTAACACAGCCTTACTGGAGGATAGAAACTTCAAGGACTCTTTTATCTGTTTTTGGAGAAACCACCAGAGTACAATATTGGATTTTGTGTCTGTACAACAGTGGTGGGATATTGGAAAATAAGACAACTGTGTCAACAGTACACTCAGAATGTCACACAAACCTTAATGACTTCCGTTAAAGCTCTGGAGTCTGAAGTAGAGTAACTCCAGGGCCTGACTGAGGCCACAAGGGACCAACACCATACTGCAGCACTCGCAGCGAAAAAGTCTCGTTTGACCAACCTGCTGGGTGTTTCAGCTCAGGGGGCGTTGGTCAGGTCCCGCTTTCAACATGTAGCCCAGATGGATGTCCCATCACACTTTTTCTTTGGCCTGGAGCGTAAGAATGGGCAGACGCGGTTCATTCACAGCCTAAGATCTGACACTGGGCAGGTGCTGACTGACCATACTGCGATTCACAAGTGTGCTGTCAGCTTCTACAGTAACCTGTTTAGCTGTGAGCATATAAAGGAGCAGGCAGTGGCTCAGAGTTTTTATACCGATCTCCCTCAAGTGGACCAGCAGAGCAATGTAGAGTTGGAAGCAGCTCTTTCCTCTGGTGAACTCTATGCTGCTCTGCAGAGTATGCAGAGTGGCAAAGCTCCTGGTATTGATGGTCTACCTGTTGACTTTTACAAATCTTTCTGGTCAGTGATCAGGGGGAAACTGCTGGTGGTGCTAAATGACAGTCTCGCCAGAGGGCGTCTGCCACTGAGCTGCAGGCAGGCGGTTCTCACCTTGCTGCCCAAGAAAGGTGACCCACAGTCCATTACAAACTGGAGGCCTGTGTCACTGCTTTGCACTGATTATAAGCTCCTCTCAAAGGTGTTGGCAATCAGACTGAGTAAGGTGACGGGACAGGTGATTCATTGTGACCAGAACTACTATGTACCCGGCAGGTTGATTTCAGATAACATCATTCTGATTCGAGACTTTTTAGAGATCTGTAAGCTGTTTGGCCTCAACGCTGGCATCATATCCATTGATCAAGAAAAAGCCTCTGATCGTGTTGAGCATGAATATCTGTGGCTCACATTGAGGGCCTCTGGTTTTGGTCCTGGCTTTATTAGCAAACTTAAGGTTCTGTATTGTGGCATTCAGTGTGCTGAAAATTAATGGTGGTTTGAGTGCTCCTTTTCAAATGCAAAGGCGGATTAAACAAGGCTGCACCCTCTCGGGCATGTTATACTCCCTAGCATTTGAGCCATTGTTACACAAACTCAGATCTGACCTTCGGGGTATAACTATCCCAGGTTGCAGTGCACCCTTAAAACTGTCAGCCTATGCGGAGGATCTAGTAATTCTGGTGAACAGTCAGCAGGATATTGACATGTTGGAGAGGGACATCGTCCAGTTTGGCTTAATATCTTCGGCAAGGTTTAACTGGATCAAAAGCGAGGCTGTCAGTGTTGGGGGTGTACTGGAGAAAAAGATCCATTTGCCTAGGGGGTCGAATTGGAAGGTGGGGGGGGGCTGAAATATCTAGGGGTGTTTCTGGGTGATCAGCCCATTGTTCTTAAAAACTGGGAAAATGTTCTTGAAAAGGTCAAAGGTCGGTTGGCAAAGTGGAAGTGGATCATAACCGAGATGTCCTACAGAGGTCGAGTCCTGATTGTCAACAACTTGATATCATCAATGTTATGGCATCGCCTGTCAGTTGTTGACCCCCCCACCAGGCCTGCTGTCCAAGATCCAGGCTCTTCTTGTCGACTTCTTCTGGGACAAACTGCACTGTATGCTGTACCTGCTGAGGGTTGAAGGAGTGCAGGGCCTGATCCACCTGAGCAGCAGGGGGGCTACCTTCCATTTCCAGTTCCTGCAAAGGTTTCTGTAGGTCCTGTTGAGTTAGTGTGGAGGTCGCTGGCTTACACCATTCTGAGCCAGCTAGGTGGCCTAGGACAGGACAGATCTTTGGTTTTGATGGACTTGAAACAGCTTAACATCAAGGACCTACCTGACTTCTACTGGGGGCTGCTCAAGGTGTGGAACTTGTTAAACAAAGAGAGACTAAGACAACACAGCTCTTTGTTTTGGCTGCTCCAGGAACCAGTCATACATGGCTTCGGTTTCAGTGCAGTCTGTCAAGTGGGGCCAACTCTGCTGAGCAGTTCTGCGTGTCGAACGTGGTGACTCTGGGACATGTGGTTCAGCTTGCAGGCCCAGACTTGGACAATCCAGATCCTCTTGCCTCCCGTTTAGAGCTGAGATCAACTCACGTCATCACTCTGCTGCTTACCAAATGGAGGGAAGCTCTCACAAGTGGTGAGCGGACGCTGTTGGTCCAGCATTACTATAAGGGCTCTGTTAGACCCGATGAGAAGGATGTTTTCCCCTCAATGAACATTTCCCCAGATTTTAAGGACTGTACAGGACCTCTTTTAAAAAGTGAGAATCCCTCTGTGTTTTCTTTTCTGGGTCCAAATGGAAGGTCAGTGTACAAATGTACGTTAAAATTCTGCACAGGGACAAATTAAATGGTAAACCTGACACCCCATGGAGGGCTCACCTAGGTCTGAGGGACGGTGTTGGTCCTGAGTGGAGAGCGCTGTACAAACCACCATTGGTCAAAAGAGCTGCAGACCTGCAGTGGAGGGTCTTACATGGTGTCGTGGCTGTTAATGCTTTTGTCTCTGTATTAATTCTGATGTTAGCCATGAGTGTCCATTTTGCTCTAATGGTGGAACTGTATTTCATTGCTTCCTGGAATGCTGTCGACTGCTGCCACTGTTTACACTACTGGAAGATGTTTTTGGGTTGTTTGGGGAGGTCTTTTCCAAACCTATGTTCATTCTGGCTACAGGTACTCTCGGAAAAACAAGGCCAAATGCAGCTTCTTAATGTCGTCCTGGGGAGTGCAAAGATGGCCGTGTACCTGAGCAGAAGAAACAGGATGGAGGACGCTGGGGATGCTGCTGCTGTTTTTGTGTTTATAGAAATGTTAAGAGCTCGTTTAAAAGTAGATTTTTGCTACTTTAAATCGATGGATGATCTGGGAAGTGTTGGCAGCGTGTTTTGTTATAAAAATGTGCTTTGCTGTATTGTGGATGATGAGCTGGTCTTGGGGAGTGTCCTGAGATGATGTAGATTCTGTGAATCTGATGTTACTGACCATGTTGGTCTTTGTGTTGTCATTTTTATTAAAGTATTGTTGAAAGTCAAAAAAAAGCCTCTCTCTGTCTCTCTCTGTCTCTCCCTGTTTCTCTCTGTCTCTCTGTCTTTCTCTCTGTCTCTCTGTCTCTCTCTCTCTGTCTCTCTCTCTGTCTCTCTCTGTCTTTCTCTGTCTTTCTGTCTCTCTCGCTGTCTCTCTGTCTCTCTCTCTGTCTTTCTCTGTCTTTCTCTCTGTCTCTCTGTCTCTCTCTGTCTCTGTCTTTCTCTCTGTCTCTCTCTCTCTGTCTCTCTCTCTGTCTTTCTCTCTGTCTCTCTGTCTCTCTCTGTCTCTGTCTTTCTCTCTGTCTTTCTCTCTCTCTCTCTCTCTGTCTCTCTCTGTCTTTCTCTCCCTCCCTCTCTCTCTCTGTCTCTCCCTGTTTCTCTCTGTCTCTCTGTCTTTCTCTCTGTCTCTCTGTCTCTCTCTGTCTTTCTCTGTCTTTCTGTCTCTCTCGCTGTCTCTCTGTCTCTCTCTCTGTCTTTCTCTGTCTTTCTCTCTGTCTCTCTGTCTCTCTCTGTCTCTGTCTTTCTCTCTGTCTCTCTCTCTCTGTCTCTCTCTCTGTCTTTCTCTCTGTCTCTCTGTCTCTCTCTGTCTCTGTCTTTCTCTCTGTCTTTCTCTCTCTCTCTCTCTCTGTCTCTCTCTGTCTTTCTCTCTGTCTCTCTCCTCTCTCTGTCTCTCTCTCTGTCTCTCTGTCTTTTTCTCTGTCTCTCTCTCTGTTGCTCTCTCTCTGTCTCTCTTTGTCTCTGTCTTTCTCTTTGTCTATCTCTGTCTCTCTCTCTGTTGCTCTCTCTCTGTCTCTCTCTCTGTCTCTCTGTCTCTGTCTTTCTCTCTGTCTCTCTCTCTGTTGTTCTGTCTTTTTCTCTGTCTCTCTCTCTGTCTCTCTCTGTCTTTCTCTGTCTTTCTGTCTGTCTCTCTGTCTCTTTCTGTCTCTCTCTCTGTCTCTCTCTGTCTCTCTCTGTCTCTCTCTCTCTCTCTTTCTCTGTCTCTCTCTCTCTCTGTCTCTCTCTCTCTGTCTCTCTCTGTCTTTCTCTCTGTCTCTCTGTCTCTCTCTCTGTCTTTCTCTCTGTCTCTCTCTCTGTCTTTCTCTCTGTCTCTCTCTCTCTGTCTTTCTCTCTGTCTCTCTCTCTGTCTTTCTCTCTGTCTCTCTCTCTCTGTCTCTCTCTCTGTCTTTCTCTCTGTCTCTCTCTCTCTCTCTCTTTCTCTGTCTCTCTCTGTCTTTCTCTCTGTCTCTCTCTGTCTCTCTCTCTGTCTTTTTCTCTGTCTCTCTCTGTCTTTCTCTTTGTCTCTCTCTGTCTCTCTCTCTCTGTCTTTGTCTTTCTCTGTCTCTCTCTGTCTCTCTGTCTGTCTCTGTCTCTCTCTCTCTGTCTTTCTCTCTCTGTCTCTCTCTGTCTTTCTCTCTGTCTGTCTCTGTCTCTCTCTCTCTGTCTTTCTCTCTCTGTCTCTGTCTTTCTCTGTCTCTCTCTGTCTTTCTCTCTGTCTGTCTATGTCTCTTTCTCTGTCTCTCTCTTTTTCTCTCTCTGTCTTTCTCTCTGTCTCTGTCTCTCTCTCTCTCTCTCTCTCTGTCTCTCTCTCTCTCTCTCTCTCTCTCTCTCTCTCTCTCTCTCTCTCTCTCTCTCTCTCTCTCTGTCTTTCTCTTTGTCTCTGTCTGTCTCTTTCTCTGTCTCTGTCTGTCTCTCTCTGTCTTTCTCTCTGTCTCTCTCTGTCTCTCTCTGTGTGTCTTTCTCTCTCTCTGTCTTTCTCTGTGTCTTTTTCTCTGTCTCTGTCTTTCTCTCTGTGTCTTTCTGTCTCTGTCTCTCTCTCTCTGTCTCGCTGTCTCTTTGTCTCAATTCAATTCAATTCAATTCAATATGTGCTTTATTGGCATGACACATTTGTGTACATATTGCCAAAGCATGTAAAACATCAACAACACAATACAACAATGATTATAATAATAACAGCAACAACAACAATGATTATGATATTAAATAACAACAGTAGCGATAGGTGCCGTCATCCACTATCTCTCAGGTTGTGGCAAGATAATATAAATCTTGCTGCAATGTTCGCCGCTGGCCCCCCTCCCAGGACCACCCGCAGCTTACCTGCGTCGTCCATTTCCTGGTACTCTGGAATCACATGTTCCAGTTCCAGTTCTCTCTCTCTGTCTTTCTCTGTGTCTCTCTCTCTGTCTCGCTGTCTCTTTGTCTCTCTCTCTGTCTTTCTCGCTGTCTCTGTCTTTCTCTGTCTCTCTCTGTCTCTGTCTCTCTCTAAATGTTGTACTATTAAGAGGGCCCTTCTCAGTAAGATGAAGAGACCTGAGAGACTTAGTTTATTCTGACCACACACACACACACACACAGACACGTTCTCTCGGCCATCTTGTTTTGTCTTTACTACTTTGTCCTCTCCTTCTCTCCCAGTGTCTGTTCCCTCTGTATCTTTCTCCCTTTCTGTCTCCCCCTTTGAGCCTCTCACCCTCCCTGTTCAGCGCCGTCTCCTTTTCTTTCCTTCTGTTTATCTCTTCCTCTTCCTCCCATTCCCCTGTTCAAATAAAACGAGTGCACTTCTCCATTTCTCTGCCCTGACGTCAGCAGGTCCTGCTCGCCTTGCACAACGTGCTGGATGCCACTTGTTTGTGGTGGTGGTGGTTGTTTTGAGACATGGCAGCTACATAAGTATTATACTGACCCTATAGCTCTTCTCCCTGCAGCAAGTCAGCCGCTTCAAGGTTCCCTGCATGCACGTGACCCGGCGAGAGATTTACTGGGTGCAGCAGAGACCATGTCGCCTCCATTGCATGTATTCAGCTTGGCCCATGAAGTCCTTTGTCCCTATCCCCCAACCCGTTATGTCCCCCACCCATGAGAAAAATAAATAATAATAACCCTGCTCACAGCACAAAGCTTATGTAGCGTCTTTAATATTTTATGCCAGTATATGTTGTTCTAGTTTGCAGCTTTAGGTAAGAGAAAAGGGGAAAAGTAAGTTGCCACAGCAGTTATGAGAGTCAACGGTTACTGAAGTAGCCAGCAATGAGGGAAAATGGGTCAAATTCAAATTTTCACTGAAAAAAAGAACGACATATAAAAACCAATATGTACAAAATGTATAAACTATAAGTACAACTGTATAGATGCTATGGAGAATGTGTCCTGCCTGTACAGTCTACCAGTATACAACAGTAAAGTAAGAAAATGTGCAATATATGATGTAATTGGCAACAAACAAAAAAGTACATGTGTATACGTATGTACTACATGTAACCCAACCACTGGGGATGCACAAGCCAGTGCATCCCCTGTCTTAGTGCTGTTCTCAAACGCGGATAAATGGGCAGGTTTGCGTCAGGAAGGGCAGTCTTGCTAATTTATTTAATGTGCTTATCAAAGGAAAGGCTGGGATCAAACGTAACACCAAGATTTTTGGCTGCCACACTTGGTTCTCCAAAGGAGTTGAATCAAGTGCAACTGGACTTGGTATATATCCGTGAAGACGTTTCGCCTCTCATCCAAGAGGCTTCCTCAGTTCGTGCCTTTCTGACTAGACCAAGCTAGTCTGACTGGCTGCTGATGAGACTCGGATATTTATCCTCTAGGAGTCGTTGTCAGAGCTATTGATGTCCATGGCTCTTTGTTAGCGACAGGTGTTGGTAAACATCGGATCACAGAGCCATAGACATGAGTGGCTCTTTTGTGTACCGATGTTTGGCCGCGTCCGTCGCCATGGGAGCTATTGATTTGCATTTGTTTAGCAGCGACGGTGGTTGGGGGTGTTACTTTCGACTTCATTATTCAGTGGTGATGAGAGTGGTTGGAGCCGTTAGTGACCGACTGTTGTTCTTGGAGGCTAGGCTTCTTGAGTCTCCTGGGTAGAGATGAAAGGACGGCATTGTAAGTGGGAGATAGGTGGTGTCGCAGACCTCCTCCTCTGTTGAGGGATGGTTTTTCCAGTTTCTCATAGATGGCTTCCTTCACCCCTCTTTCAAACCATCCATCTTCTCTGTCCAAAATGTGTACGTTGCTGTCCTGGAAGGAGCGTGTCTTCTCCTTTAGGTGTAGATAGACTGCTGAGTCTTGTCCTCAGGAGTGTGGCCTTCTGTGTTGGGCCATCCGTTTGTGTAGTGGTTGATTGGTTTCTCCTATGTATAGGTCAGTGCAATCCTCATTTCATTGTACAGCATACACCAGATTGCTTTTCCGGGTGTGTGGTACACGGTCTTTGGGATGAACCAGTCTTTGTCGGAGTGTGATGCTGGGTTTGAAGTATACCGGGATGCGGTGTTTGTTCTCGGAGACCCCAGAAACATACGACATGACTGTGCTCTTCCCTCTGTTCCTTTTCTCCTCGTCGCTCACCTGGTTGGTCTTTCTGGACCGTGTTGCAGTTTTCACAAAGGTCCAACTGGGGCAGCCGCAGGTTTTCGACTCACACCACCCTCTCGAACACAAACTGGGCATCATCAGAACTTTGCAACACAGAGCTGCCATGTGCCCAGCAGCACTCAGGCCCAACGAGAAGAACACAAACACCTGAGGGGAGCTTTACAAACCTGTCTACTGGTGCACAGATGTACACGGTCGAGGATATGTTGGCTGTGATCCTTCCAACTCCAAGAGCATAGCAGTATGTGTTGATGGCATCTTGCTCATGGTGTCTCCCCCACTGGATCCATGGCTTCGTAATAGGTTGTGTCTTTGTTGGCATATGTCATTGATTAATGACCTGCGTGGTTTGGCAGCAGTCAGGACATGGTGCGCTATGGAGCCTGTAATGCGACCCAGTTGCTCCTGATGCCACTGCACACAAGATGCCTGGCTGATGGTTGCTCTCTCCACCTTGTCCACCTCCTCTTCGGTCCCTTCATGCAGGCTGAAACGCCATGGCTTCTTGGATGGTGAGGCGAAAGCTTTGAAACTGTTCAGAACCATTGCATGTGATGATCTGTCAGCCAGCATGGTCAGAAATTGCAGCTGCTGTGAAGTAGAGGCTTTTGGGATTGGGGCTTTTCTTTTTTCCTCCTGCTGATGTTTGCTCAGAGTAAAAAGTTGTTTGTGCTACAAGTGTAGGCTCAAAAAAAAAAAAATTTTTTTTTTTTTAAACGCGGACCTGATTCCATGCACAGGCTTTGCTTGTGCATGGCACTTCATTAAACCCCATCCTAACACAAGCCTGTAATTTAAAAAGAACAGCAGCCACAGGGAACACGACTCACCCAGACTGAAAAAACAAACCAGTAGTTATGGAAATACAAAGTGTGAAATATATCAAGCTTAATATTCATAGGCAGTCTAGATACACCACTTACCCTGCCATGCAATAGCAATGACCTGTCAGAACTGTCCCGTCCCCCTGCACCGCAACCCAGGTCCCATGAGGCTTTTCAGTGACCTCCAGGATGGCTTCATATCGCAGCGAAATAAATAAATTTTCGCACCCTGACATTTTAATTTATTTATTTATTTTCCCCCCTTTTCTCCCAATTTAGCGGGCAATCGCTCCCTATTCTAGTTCAAACACCACCCTCGTACTGCATGCGTTCGCCAACTGCATCTCTCCGGCCGGCAGTCTCGGGGGAGACGCCTCGAGGCGACTCCAGGCCGAACCATTGCTTTTTCCGACACACCCAGAGACGCATTCATGTGATGAACGCAAGCCGACTCCGCCCCCCTCCCCAAGACGGCATTGCCAATTATTGCCGTTTCATCGAATCCGGTCATAGTCGGATCTGACGAGACCGGGGCGCGAACCCCGGACCCCAGTGGGCAACTGCATCGACACAAAGCCGATGCTTAGACCGCTACACCACCGCGGACCCTGACATTTTGTGATGCAATACCACCCCCACAAATCCACTGGCAGAAAAAGAAGTGTGAGCCTCCAGGGAGCTGCTGGAATTCTGCAGGTTGCAGTGCGAGTAGATCCCCGTGTGATACAGCACATCGCTGAACAGGCTGATAGCGTTGACTGACGTCGCTGCTACAGTCGAAACTGTGCATGGAATTCACTCAGTTTTGTCTTAACATGCTAAGACACACTAGTCTTTTATATCATAGCGTTAATGAACGTAGGATACCAATATAGACCGTAGGATGACCGTGGGATACTGATATTACAGTCAGTTTACGGGATCATATCTCAGGTTATAGCAAAGTGTCTCTCACCTATAGACTCAACCAGATAACAACAAATGTCAGGAGACGACACCTCTGGCCATTCAGCTGGGTCGTTTGTCCGGTCATCTGTACTGTATGGACAATCCGACCCAATACGACTCAGTTTTTCTATATGTTGTGCTCTGTCGAGCGGCAGCAGTGACTCTACATAAGCCATGATGGGTTTAAATACCGCGCTTTTCCGGTCAGGGGGAAAGGATTGTTTTCCTCCACGCCGACTCCGCCCACGCCACGCCCCCAACTATGACTAGACACTGACTGTGTCTATGCCCGCAGAATAGCACTTTTGAGTTTTTCGTATACGAGGCGATCTGCGGCAGAAAGTGAGTAGCAAGGTCACAGAGCTTTTCCAGTTAATTTCCGCTGGAGCAATATAGCCCATACATCCTGCGGCCAGCTTAACGCTGCGCCTATGCACTCAAACGCACTGAAGTACATTTCAACCTCACGGGACACAGGGACCGAGGGGATGCGTTTGCTCACATCAAATGCACCGGTAGAGCTTGGTGTCGGCAACTCACTGGCAACAGTAGAGCCAGACCTGACTGAAACTCTGTCGCATTTTGATAGCCGCCTCTGCCTCCAACTTCCCCAATTCCAACTCCCTGCGAAGCTGGAATTCCCTCTCCCTTTCCCAGCTGGAGGCGAGCAAGACGGACTTTTAACCACGCATCCAGTTTAGAACCAGGAATGGACTCTACAGAAAAGGTTCAAAGGGCGGCAGGGTAAACAGTTTGTCCTCGGCCACACAACGGGAGCCAGGAGTAAAACTAACCGGCATTTGCTCGGCCGGCTCTTCCACCGGAGAGACAGAGCGGCCCTCAGCCGAAAACGGTGTGGCTTCACCAGCTACTTGACCATGAGGCACCGGTAAGCCAAGAACCCCTTCAACAATTAACGCCTCTCTAAGCGCCGCTTTCAGGTCCCTTTTGGGAAGAGAGCCTGAGACAGAGATGCCATAATGTGCCGCAATCTCACACAGCTTTTTTCCCTACAGCCATCCAGTTGAGTTAGTGTAGGATTAGCTGTAAACACATGTAACTCAGACGTAGCTATAGTTGAGAACAAACAACAAACACGGGTTAAGTGTAAATTAGCCTCTGCTACAGACACTCGACCTGTCTTTTTACTAACTCACAATTTCAAAGTCACATCCACCAGTGGCAAATACGGCAAGCTGGAAATAAAATATGATTAGACTAAAACAAACAAACAAACAAACAAACTTCCCCAGTTCCTGCCTAGTTGGAACTTCACCCATCTGTCTTCTTGGAGCGTGCCGGGCTCAGGGCGGCTTTAAAGGCTGAACTTTGGGGGCCTGAGCCCCGAAATGCCTGCTCCCTCCAGGGAACATTGTCCCCACCCAGGATTACTCCTAAAACAAGAAGGCAAAATAATAAAAGAGTGTCCGATGGAAAGACTGATCACAGCCCAGCTGGACACTCACCTATTCTAAGCTGCCCAAGACACCAAACCAAGGCCAAACAAATTACAATGCTCGCCGCCGCCACCAGAGACAAGCTGCACACAGCAACAACTTACACACACAAGGAATCCACTTCTGAACCCTCATTCAAAAAAAAAGAAGATCCCGGACGAGCCCCCAATTGTTACGTTCCCCATTACAGGTCCAGCGGATGAGCGGAAGTAACAAAGAAAATAAAAGTATTCCGGGGAATAGTAAAGGTGGGAGGCGGAACCACGTGTAAAAACAAACAGGTTTATTAACAAAACCTAACCCTAAACCAATATGTACAACAAAAGGGCAACTGAAGACACTAGCTCTTAACTAACCAGACTTAGCGAACAAACTCAGATCAGGTCAAAAAGAAAGAAACAAGAACACTAACACAGGTTTCACCCTCCTTCTCAAGGAGTATTGACCATTAACACAAGAGCTCTTGGTGTGGTTACCAACACTGGCCGTCTCTCTCACTCTGGCTGCAAACAATGTCCTATTGTCACTGCTGGGCATCTGTCTCCAAGGCTTATACCCAACTGATGAAGAATTGGAATCACCTGGGCTCAACCAGCAGTCCCAAAGGAGGCGGAGCATTACCTGGAGAGGGAAAATTACACAGACATACAACACACAGCACTAGGGCCATAACCCTTGGTCAGTGTTAAGGGTGGTCCTATTGCTAAGGGTGGGGTCGTCCTGTAATTTTATATGGACTACCTCCACTGCTTCATCAACAGGAACCCACGTGAAGAGAGACGTAACATCATATGTAACCCAGTTAAAACATGTGGTTATATGGGGTGATGCTATAGTATAATTAGTGTTAAAACATTTAAATAAGGTTTAGTTTAAAAGGGTTTAAGAAGGTTAAAATCATTTTAAAAAGTGTGATGTGTTTTGTTTATTATTAAAGAGTATAATGTTTTCCTGGAAACTGTCTAAACCAGCATTTACGGGGTTAATGGCATGCTGCAGGAGCACAGGTCGGGGAGGTGTTTCTGCACGGACGAGAGAGGGGAGGGACGGTGGACGACAGAGCCGGAAGGGAGCGGCGAGTGAGCGGATACAGATAACTTCTGTGTTGTATGTTAAGTTTAGAGTGCACAAACCATTGTGTAATGTATATCTTAGTATTGTTTACACAACAGTCGGGGTGAGAGTATACATTATATATTGTGGGAACGTGAGGAATTTCTTACCGAAATTCAAAGAGCGTTTAGGTGTGTGCTAATGCTAATGCTAAGCGCTCGACGTGTAGCATAGAGTCGGTTCATTACCCGTGGACGGACATTTGCTAGCTTAAGTTTAACTAGCTCAGTTGAGCTGTTGGAGGGGGGAGCTGCTGCTTCCAACCACCAGAGGGCAGAGCAGAGACCTGGGACGACGTTTGGAGCAACCAGGGCTTCACTCAGAATGCTTGTGGCGACGCGGGAGAGAGGACAGACATCAGATGGTGACTGTGCGAGATGCCAACCTGCTGCTAAACCTGCTGCTAAACCTGCTGCTCAACCTTCTGCTAAACCTGCTGCTCAACCTGCTGCTCAACCTGCTGCTCAACCTGCAGCTCAACCTGCTGCTAAACCTGCAGCTAAACCTGCTGCTAAACCTGCTGCTAAACCTGCAGCTCAACCTGCTGCTCAACCTGCTGCTCAACCTGCAGCTCAACCTGCAGCTCAACCTGCAGCTCAACCTGCTGTTCAACCTGCTGCTCAACCTGCTGCTCAACCTGCTGCTCAACCTGCTGCTCAACCTGCTGCTCAACCTGCAGCTCAACCTGCTGCTAAACCTGCAGCTCAACCTGCAGCTCAACCTGCAGCTCAACCTGCTGCTCAACCTGCTGCTCAACCTGCTGCTCAACCTGCTGCTCAACCTGCAGCTAAACCTGCTGCTAAACCTGCTGCTCAACCTGCTGCTCAACCTGCTGCTCAACCTCCTGCTCAACCTGCTGCTCAACCTGCTGCTCAACCTGCTGCTCAACCTGCTGCTCAACCTGCAGCTAAACCTGCAGCTAAACCTGCAACCGGGACGGGTGAAGAAAGACAAAGCGGGAACATGGTCTCAGGTACCACACTTGTTCTGTTGCTCACGGAGGAGGGAAGGGGCCATTAAGTTTTGGGCCACAACGACCACAAGCACCGAACCAGGCCTGCAACTTTATATTTTGTTTTAACATCATTTTGGTTTTGCAGGCTTTAGGGGACAGTATCCAGGTGTGTGTGTGTGTGTGTGTGTGTGTGTGTGTGTGTGTGTGTGTGTGTGTGTGTGTGTGTGTGTGTGTGTGTGTGTGTGTGGGCCCACGAATTATACGGGTTGAATTTAAGTGACAGTGAGATGGTTAATTGTGATGTTCTAGGAGAATCCATCTTGGTGTTAAAGTGTAGTGTGTTGTTATGCACTTACAGTGTTGAAACACCTTAAGAGGGTTTTCCTGAAGAAAGGGACATTTCAGTTTGAAGAACATTCCTATTATTATTTCATTTTTTCATTTTAAGTCAAAACTCATTCTTTAGTTAAGTAAATAATTGAGACTTATTTTTCTGTAAAACCTGAGTTGTGTGATTTTATTATACTTACCTGCTTAGAGGGAATGATTTCATATTGAAGGAGACACACAGACACATGTGGTTAGAAATCTTGATTAAAACCATAACTTTAAAGGCAGCTTTAAAGGTAAGTTCATAATAGGTTGGTTTAAAAAACTGCAGGTGTGTAATGTAAAAAGGGATCCAGGACAATAATTAAAACTGAGTTAATCAGGGTTATAATGTATTAAAAGAACCCAAAAGCCCTGCCCTTATTAATATAACTGTTGAGGGGAGCGCTACATAAAGTGGAGGTACTGCTGGGATAGTCTTGCATTTCTCAGTTAAACTAAGTCAAAGTACAAAGCTAATTTACAGTGTTAAAATGGAAAGAACTGAATTAGTGTCAGAGCTAAAGAGCTGGTGCCGTGGTGAGGGTTTGGATGAGACTCAAGCACTGATGACCATCGTCCCAGAAGAAGTAGAGATCGGTGAAGTTGAAGAAACCCTTCAAACTCTCAAGTGTTTAGGATGGGTGCGTGTCCGTGGGAGGAATTTCAGTGCAAGACTAAACCGATGCATGGTCTTGTGTGAGAGCAGAGAGACTGTTAAGGAGGAGTGTTCCTCCTGAAGTTGTGCCTATCGATGATGGAGAGGCGTGGTCTGTTATCATCATAGGTGCAGGCAGCTGCTGAAGAGTTTAATACTAAACTAAAAGGGTTGCTGCAGGTTGAAGGAAAGACAATGGAGGACCTTAAATCATTATTACCCAGTGCACCCCCGCCCACTAGTTCCACTGAATCCATCCTTCGCGCCGTCGGAGATTTGTTGGACAAGACAACAAAACCAGCTGATGGTGGGAGTTATTGTCGACTACGCATGTTCTCATGAGCCCTACCAACCCCACCAGGTGAGGAACCCTTTGACCACTGGCTAGAGCAAGCATGGCTTATGGTGGAGGAGACTGAATGCTCTGAGAGAGAGAAAAGACGCAGACTAATGGGAAGCTTGAAAGGGCCTGCGCTAGAAATCGTAAAGGCAGTGCGGCACACCAACCCTGATGCCAGCCCAGAGGAGTGCTTGGAAGCCCTCGAACGTGCTTTTGGAAGGGCTGAGTCTGGAGATGATCTCTACTTCGCATTCCGATTGATGCAACAGCAAAAAGGAGAGAAGTTATCAGATTTCTTAAGATGACTAGAGCGGTCTCTAGCTAAGGTGATTCAAAGAGGTGGCCTCCCTGCTAGCTACATGGATAGAGCCCGATTGGAGCAACTGCTGAGGGGTGCTACAGCCTCAGACTTGATGCTGATCCAGCTGTGCTTGAGAGAAAGGAAGGCAGCGCCCCCAAACTTTCTGAAGCTTTTGACTGAGATTCGTGCTGAGGAAGAGTACGAAGAATCCAGGAAGAAGCTCAGTGCCTCAGTACACCAAGTACATGCTAATCCAGAAGTGTATATAAGGCAAGCTGAACTCCAGAGCTTAAAAGCTGAAATCCAGAGCTTAAAAGCTGAAAAAAAGAGCTAAAGTCAATGGTTGTCTAAGTAGTGACCAAATCATCCCATGTCAAAGATGATTACATTGGGGATACACACAGGAGTGCACCACCTGGCCCAGAGAACTGGCAGGACACCGAGCTGGCTGCCTTGAAAAAACAACTGAAATGACTAAAACAGAAAGCTAACAATAACATGTCTGAGCAAGATGCTACAGTTGCAGTTTCAACCATGGAGGCTTCTAAACAGGTCTCCACCCCCCCCCCCCCAAAAGGAGCACCAAAAAGGTCAGAGGAGAATTTCTGCTATCGGTGTGGTGAGAATGGACATTTTGCTACAAAGTGCCACAATCCCGAGAATAAAGCTAAAGTTATCAAGAAGCTAATCCACGCTTTGAAGGTGACAAAAGACAAACAGCGGTCTGGCGATGCCACAACCAGTAAAGTTAACTGTGTGGTCAAGAAAAGTGTTGTTACCACGTCAGGGCCTGCTGGCATCCCTGAAGGCTTGATTGGCTCACCCAGCATCATACCAGTGAAGGTGAATGGACATGGTTGTGATGCCTTGTTTGATAGTGGCTCTCAGGTCACCATTATCTTCGAGTCTTGGTATCACCTGTCTGATTTCCCAATACGCCCAGTGTCTGGTCTAGCCCTGTGGGGGCTAAGTGAATCTGAGCTCAGCTACCTCTACCGTGGGTATGTAGTGGTCGACTTTGAATATCCAGCGAAAGCTGCAGGTGCTGATCAGACTGTGACAGCCCTTGCTCTTATCTGCCCCAAGCCTCAAACCGCCGACCAGACTCCTGTCATTGTTGGGACTAATGCCAGTCACATCCGACGTCTTGTGCAGCAATGCAAAGAAAATGGTATTGACATCACCCAGACACTGGGGATACAAGTATGTTACAGAGATACAGAGCTAACACCACCCAGCACTGCAGCAGCCCTTGAAGAGGAGGATGATATTGTCTGTGTGAAATGGCAAGGCCCGGCCCAATGACTCTACCTCATGGTGGTGACTGTAGTGCAATCTGCAAAGTCGAGTACAAACGCCAGATTGACAAAGAAATCCTAATGGGGGACTCATCGCCTGTAGCTCCACTCCCAGCTGGTTTGCTACTTCAGCCCATGGTGATGCCCAGTGAAGAAGTGAACATCAACCATTTCAGAATCTTGTTTCAGAATGAGTCCTCGACAGAGACTGTTATACCAGTGGGAACGGTTATTGGTCATATATGTATCAGACAGATGCAGTCATTTTCCTCACACCATCCAAGACAGCTGCTACAGAGTTTGATGCTAACCTGATCAACTTTGGAGACTCACCTGTCTCGGAGGAGTGGAGAGAAAGACTCCGTCAAAAGTTATCCACAAGGTCCCAGGTGTTTGCTCTACACGAATGGGATGTCGGGTTGGCAAAGGGAGTAGAGCACACGATCCGGATGTCAGATCCACGGCCGTCCCGGGAGCCCTCCCGTCGCCTGGCTCCAGCTGATCTTGAAGACGTGAGAAAGCACCTTCAAGAACTGTTGCGTGCAGGGATCATCAAGGAGTCTCGTATTCCCTATGCATCCCTTATTGTGATTGTTCGCAAAAACAATAGGACCATAAGGATGTGTATTGACTACCGATTGTTGAACAGCCGAACAATCCCAGATCAGTACACAACACCCTGTATTGATGATGTCCTCGACTCAATGATAGGGAGCAAGTGGTTCTCCGTACTTGATCTGAGGAGTGGCTATTACCAAATTGCTATGGCCGAGGAAGACAAGGAAAAGACTGCATTCATCTGCCCACTGGGGTTCTTCCAGTTCGAGAGGATGCCGCAGGGGATAACTGGAGCTCCAGCCACCTTCCAAAAGTTAATGGAGAAGGCTGTGGGTGACATGAACCTGCTCGAGGTCCTTGTCTACCTCGATGACCTGATTGTGTTTGACCGAACTTTGGAAGAGCATGAAGAGAGACTTCTTAATGTCCTTGATCGTCTGGCAGAGGTTGGATTGAAGATCTCGGTTGACAAATGTCAATTCTGCCTGCCAAAGGTTAAATACCTTGGACATATTGTGTCGGCCGACGGAGTATCGCCTGACCCAGCCAAGATAGAGGCAGTTACAAATTGGCCACAGCCCACACACCTGAAGGCTCTACAATCCTTCTTAGGGTTCTGCGGCTATTACCGCCGATTCATAGCCAACTATGCAGCCATTGTCAGACCATTGTCTGAGCTCACAAAAGGCTATGCCCCAACCCAGAGGGGTAAGGAGCAAGACAAAGACAACACAAAGACTTACCTGAAAGAGTCTGAGCCCTTTGATGAAAGGTGAGACCAGTCCTGCACTGAGGTGTTCCACAAGATTATCTACTGCCTTACCCACGCACCTGTGTTGGCTTTTGCAGATCCTAACAAGCCATACGTCCTGCATGTAGACGCCAGCTTAAAAGGGCTTGGCGCCGTCCTCTATCAGGAGCACAGTGAGGGTCTGAGGCGTGTTGCCTTCGCCAGCAGGAAGCTGAAAACATCAGTAAGGAACTACCCAATTCACCAGTTGGAGTTTCTGTCCCTTAAGTGGGCTGTCGTGGATAAATTCCATGATTATTTGTACGGGGCCAGATTCACCGTACGTACGGACAAAAACCCACTAACCTACGTGCTCTCGACTGCAAAGCTCAGCACTGTAGGGCACAGATGGCTCTCTGCTTTATCCACCTATGACTTTGATGTCCAGTACCGACCTGGCAGACACAATATAGATGCAGACCTGCTCTCAAGGAATATGCCTGATGAAAGTCCAGAGGAATGGGAGAACATTCCACATACTGTTGTGAGATCCATCTGCAAACGAATCTGCATCCCTGGCTCCGTGAGCAGTCCACCAAGATATGTGGACCAGTTGGGAGCTTCTCCTGATTGTGTGCCTGACATTTATGCTTTCCCCACACACTTAGAGCTCAAGTCATTGGGGAAAATGTCAAGGCAGGAGCTGATTAAAGCTCAGGAAGATGATGCAGTCATCAGATCTGCCATACAAGCTGTAAAACAAGGCAAATGGTCTGAGGAGAATGGATCCAGTCCAGAACTGTCTCGTCTCAAAAAAGAGATGGGGAAGCTGATGATGAAAGATGGGCTACTCCATCACTTAAGCAAGCGGCCCTCCGGAGAAGAACTCACTCAACTCATCTTACCAAGAGAGTTTAGAGAAGTTGTGCTGAAGGCCACACATGATGATCTCGGGCACCTTGGCATAGAGAGAACTACAGACCTGTTGAGAAGCACATTCTTCTGGCCTAAACTGGCATGGGATGTGGAGCAGTACATAAAGAACGGCGGAGAGTGTATCACCCGAAAGACCCCTTGTCATAGAGCAGCGCCATATTGTGAGCAGTGGACCTATCCCCTCGGGTATGAATAAAGTATTCTGATTCTGATTCTGATTAACTCGGTCCACACCTGTGGGCCTTTACATGCGCATCTAAGCCTGCGCCACTTGCCTGTTATAAGGTTCTTATTGCTGGTGCTAGATGCATGTGGTGGGAGGCAAAGTTGGCTGAGGTCCCACAGTCTGTCATGGATCCTATAGACAACACGGTGCATCAAACAAGCGTTATGAACAACGTTACACCCAGCAAGCCTTAAAAGACCATAACTGCGGACAAGAGGGTCCGTGGGAGCACAGACCCCAGACCACAATATGGTGCATATAATGTTCTTTTACAGAATCTGTAGTTTTTTTTTATATGACTGGGAAAAGTGTTGCACCAAATAACATTGCAGTAATTGATATGGGGCTCAAATAAAGACTTGTACAAAGTAAGAAGCGCTGTGCGTGGGAGAAAATGCCTTATCTTAAAAAAAACAGACCAACATATTTAGATAATCTTTTTCTTAAAGCATCAATATGGCACTTAAAACTTAAGGATTCATCAATATGGACCCCTACGAATTTTGTGGACTTCACTCTTTCAATATCCTGACCATTAATTTTGAGACAAATATGCTCAGCATTTTTTAGATTTTTGTTGGAACAAAACACAGCGTAGTTTGTCTTGCTGATATTTAGGGATAATTCATTACATCTGGTGGCATGATGGCACAGTTTTTAGCGCAGTCGCCTCACAGCAAGAAGGTTCTGGGTTCGAGCCCCGGGGTAGTCCAACCTTGGGGGTCGTCCTCTGTGTGGAGTTTGCATGTTCTCCTTGTGTCTGCGTGGGTTTCCTCCGGGTGCTCCGGTTTCCTCCCACAGTCCAAAGACATGTAGGTCAGGTGAATAAGCTGTATTGTCCCTAGGTGTGTGTGTGTGTGTGTGTGTGTCTGTGTGTGTGTGTGTGTGTGTGTGTGTGTGTGTGTGTGTGTGTGTGTGTGTGTGTGTGTGTGTGTGTGTGTGCGCGCCCTGTGATGGCCTGGCGGCCTGTCCAGGGTGTCTCCCCGCCTGCCGCCCAATATGGGATAAGCTCCAGCGACCCTGAGAGCAAGATAAACGGTTTAGATAATGGTTGGGCGGATTATTACATCTGAACCAAGTGTCCACCTTCACCAGCTCCTCGTTTAGACTTTTTTGAGGATCATTCAGACTCTTATGTGACAGGAACATCAGCAAACAATATTTTATGTAAAATGTAAGAGGAATTTACCAAGTCATTTATATACAGGTTAAAGAGGAGCGGCCCTAAAATGGAACCCTGGGGGACCCCATACTTGATGGATTTACATAAAGATTTGTGGCCATTTATAAGTACATATTGCTTTCTCTTCGCTTCTAAACCAGTTAAGCACTATACCTCTGACCCCATAATGATACAACTTATTTAAAAGATTATCAAAATCAGTAGTGTCAAATGCCAAATCCAGAAAAACACCAACGCAGCAGTCTCCTTTATCAATAGCATCGCTGATTGTTTCAATAAGTTCAAGGATTGCTGTGCATGTGGTGCTCTTTTTCCTGAAGCCATGCTGAGACGGAACAAGAATATTAGATTTTTCTAGGTAATCACTTAATCTGCTATACACAACTCTCTCTAGTACTTTGGATATTGTAGGCAATATAGATATTGGATGGTAGTTGTGCATATCATTCTTAACACCAGATGTAAAGACTGGAACAATTCTAGCAATCTTTACCATATTGGGCACAACCCCAGAAAGTAATGAGATGCTAACAGAGTAGACAAGTGGCTCCACAGTTTCGTTCACAATGGCTTTAATAATTTTGCTAGAGAGTTCATCTGCACCAGCTGTATATGAACTTTTCATAGTCGTGATAATTTTGGAAACTTAATTTTTGTCAGTTGGCTTCAAGAAAATGAGTTCAAATGATTTTTTGTAGATATTGGCTGAAAGGGGCCCCCTGTGGTTGGCTAATTTTGTTGGTAAGATTTTCACCTATGGAGATAAAATGATTGTTAAAGTTATTAGCAAGATCAGTATTGCTAATATCTGCATTATTGATATTATTGCTGGTGCTATGGCATTTTGTATAGTCTTGGTGTCAGGAAGCACAGCGTTTCTGCAACTCTGGCTGAGGACTTTGTTTAAAACCTTCCAGGATTTCTTTGAATCCCTCTGTGATGCTTTAATGAGTTCTGGGTAATAATTTCTCTTACTGGTTCGTATAATATGTGTAAGTTTATTTCTGTATTTGGTATATTGTTCCTTATTAGTATCACTAGGGGTTTCAATGTAGCGTTTATACAGTTTGTTCCCATGTTTGATGGATTTTAGGATTTCCTTTGTAAGCCAGAAACTGTGATCTATTGTACTGCTTCTAATGATCTTTTCAGGTATGAAGCATTCAATGGAGTCTGTTATTTCACTAAGTAGAGCATCATATGCAGGATCTGGATCTTTACCCTCATGGACTGAGTCCCATGTTATGGTTCGCAGGTTTTCACATACGTGCAGCAGCGTTTTCTCATTTAGGACTTTAACTTTTGTTTTAGGCCTTGAAGCTCTGGTCTTAGCAAGATGAATGGATAACATAATAGGAAAATGATCAGAAATGTCAGAAAGCACCACACCTGAATCAATACACCCGAGTCAATACAGGCACCATACCCGAGTCAATACACCCGAGTCAATACAGGCACCACACCCGATTCAACACAGGCACCACACCCGAGTCAATACACCCGATTCAACACCGGCACCACACCCGAGTCAATACACTCGAGTCAACACAGGCACCACACCCGCATCAATACACCTGAGTCAATACAGGCACCATACCCGAGTCAATACACCCGAGTCAATACACCTGAGTCAATACAGGCACCACACCCGAGTCAATACACCCGATTCAACACAGGCACCACACCCGAGTCAATACACCCGAGTCAATACAGGCACCATACCTGAGACAATACACCTGAGTCAATACAGACACCACACCCGAGTCAATACACCCGAGTCAATACAGGCACCACACCCGAGTCAATACACCCGAGTCAACACAGGCACCACACCCGAGTCAATACACCCGAGTCAATACAGGCACCACACCCGAGTCAATACACCCGAGTTAATACAGGCATCACGAATGTTTGTGATGAAGTTATCAATGATAGATTTGTTGGTTTTTGTTACTCTGGTAAAAGTGTTTATGGTGAGGAAGAAAGAGGAGGAATATAATGTGTTGATAAAATAATTTTTTGTTGTATCCTCTTTAGAATTGTCGATATGGAAATCCTCAAGGATAACACAATAGTCGTTATTTCTATTTATAGAATATGAAGCTTCTTCCAGTTTAAGCCCGAAGGTGTCAAAACTGGAATCTGGGGGTCGATAAATCACACCAATCATAATATTTGTACCATTGTTTATGTTTATCTCAGTGAAGAGAGAGTAGGAGTGATCGTCTTCAATGATAATACCACCGCAGACATTCACCGAGTGTCCAGAATTCACATACAGACTTACTCCACCAGCTGTTCTGCCTGTTGTGTTTTATTATCTAATCCATAACCGTCTGGTTTAGGATATCTACATGAGACCTGTCACTGAGCCACGTTTCACTGCAGCCAATTACATCAGACCCACAGCCTATACTGGACAGAAAAGAGACTACGTCGTCATGACGTTTATTTGGGCTTCTAATATTTAGGTGTAGTAATGAATGGTTATTATTTGTGCTCTTTAGTTGGTCAGCTGAATAACGCGTGCAGTTTAGCCTCTCACTTGAATGTAATGTAAGCCCTGCTGTTCGCAGCCTTCATCATCAAACCCATACAAAGTCAGGTGGTGGTGTAGTATCAACATGACCGACGTAGGACCTGGAGGGCAGGAAAACAACAATATCAACAAGAAGAACAAAAACAACAAACACAAAACAACCTTTGACATTGTGTAGAGCAATTTGTCATGAAGAATCAATTACATAATCTGTTAAACGAAGGTTTTCCAACTGAGTTTGCATTTGTTTTGAAAGAAAGACATCATACAGAAAGAAAGACATAATTGCTAGCGGAGAATCCTCTCATCTGTTCACGTCTTCTCCGGCACTGGCAGCCGTTTTCAACCTTCTTCCACCAGTTTGCAATGCTTTCGTTCAACCACTCGTTTTCCAGTCCGCATCCGGAAATGCTCCGCTTGGACGGCCATCGATAGGGCCAGATGAACCCTACCCTTCGATCCGGGGGCCTCTGCACTACACAGGAGCGCACAAAACGGAGGGGTAAGGCCGACTGGTAGGGCAAAGGAGGAGTATTGAGATTGGTGTGGGAGGGAGACTTGACCTGCTGAAATTCACCATCAGCCCCCCGAGTTTGCAGGTGTTGCGGCAGTTGTGCTGCCACTACTCCGCAATGCCACTCAGCAGCCTCCTTTATTGACCCATCAGTCTCTCACTGACATGCCCAGTGATGATGGCGTTGTCAGAGAGCTTCTGAGGATGACAGGGTCCTACGTTGTATCTGAAATCCGACGTATAAAGGTAAACAGAAAGGGAGCCAGGACGGTCCCCCGGGGAGCCCGTGTGGGACATCAACCTCTTTGACTCACAGTACTGCAGGTTCACATACTGTGGTCTACCACTGAGGTCATCCATAGTGCTGCACACTAAGGGTGCATCCACTTTTGTCCTCACCATTTTGGCCCCCAGCAGGAGGTGTGGATACGGGCTACGGTACAAGCGGGGCAGACCCATAAGTCAGAAGGTAGGCTGCAGCCATACACAGGCGGACTTGAATCAGTTGATACTACATGGGGGGTGGGGGGGGCAGTAAGACATTGAGGTCAGAATAGTCAGGAGGCAGAACCAGAAGCAATAAGGATGTGCTGTGGGGTGAAGGCCTACTGGTTGTCTGACGTATGTCATTGCTTCTTTAGTATTTTCCCTCTCCGTGCTTTGCAGCATGTACTGCTGTGGGTTTTTAGAAAAGCGCTTTATAAAAAAGAACCACCAGCAGTCAGGTGAAGTTCAGTATGCTGGGTGGTGGCCTCATCATGGTAGGGTGGAGAAACCGTGCTTGCATATAATGTTACATGTTTGTTTGAAGGTGAATAATAGCAAACTGAGTAAAATGTCTGCAAGTTATTTCCGGTTAGAATCCAAACCTTGTGCACGCACAGTGTGCAGTCCTAGGTGGCGTTGTCTGCAGATTCTGCCAGGAGAACACCTGATAGGATGCGGCACATCAGGCGGCCTTATCTGGCACGTGTGTGTGAAGAAACAACAGAAGACAATCTCAACATGCCCACTACTTCCGCTTTGGAGGTTAGATTGTTGTGACGTCAGTCTCTTGTGAATGTGTCTGTGTTTGTGTGTCGTTGTGAAATGGGCACAGCATTCAGGCAGAATGGGGAAGTGAAAAGAAAGCCACACAAGTAATCACACGAAGAATCACACAGCGACACAAACACAGCGAGCGGGGCTGTTCAGGAGAGCGATGCTGCAGATCGGCGTGCAGGCTCCGGAGGTCCTCGGCTTCTTTCCAGAATATTCCTGCAGCCGCCCGTCTCCAGCGGCTCGGCTAAAGGCTGACCGACAGGGGGAGGGAAGAAAAGAAAGAGAGGAAAAGGAGAGAGTGGGTTAGGAAAATGGTGAGCGAGAGGGAGGCAGGAGAGGAGATAGAGGGGAGGGCGACAGGAAGAAGCTGTAAAAGTGACAGTGTTTCTCTCAGTGATCTAAAGATTAAGGAGCCAGCCGTCTTCTCATCAGTGCTTTCTGTCCCTCTGTGTTTCCTCCATTTTCCTCCGCCGCTTTGTTTCTCCGGCCCTCCTTTCTGTCCCTCTGTGTTTCCTCCATTTTCCTCCGCCGCTTTGTTTCTCCAGCTCTCCTTTCCATGCTCACATTTTCCATCTGTTCACATGTTGCTTCCCCCGAGCTTCTTCCCCCTCCCCCTCTTTCTTTTCTCCCCTTTTCTCTGACCATGTGGTATAGTCCACAACAAAGTGGGACTGGGAGGAAGTGATAAAAAAGCACTTCCTGTAGGCCTTGCTGTCTCAGATAACACATTCCACTGATGACATGAATCAAACAGGAACCACAGAGAGGTTGTTTTCTGAAGCAGCCCTGTAATGTAGGAAATCCACCCCACACACAATCACTGACGGGGCCAAGGTGCTAAAGAACAAATGTTGCTTCCAAAAAAAGCCATACGACAGAAGAGATCAGCGAGACAGCATGAATGAAAAACGTCTTTGTCAAAAACGATAGTGGGTAGCTTATTGTATTAAATTACCACAAGTATTTTTCAAATGTTCACCTGCGCAGACTTACTATGGACACACGTGCTGCAGTTACCTGCTGGGCCAGCTCATTCTGAGGGGTCTGAAATTGTTATAAAATTCAGATTTTTGTTATACGACACTAATCTTTACCACAATATAAACAAAAGAAGAAGAAGAAGAAAGCCACTTTATTCTTCATTGTACAGGCTACAGTGAATGTGTTCTCTGCATGTAACCTTCCTATTGTGTAGGAGCAGTGGCAGCTGCAGCACCTGGGGACCCACTCCAGTTCTTCTTTCCACTGCCTTGCTCAGGGGCACAGGCAGGATTATTAACCCTAACATGCATGTCTTCTTGATGGTGGGCGGAAACCGGAGCACCTGGAGGAAACCCACACAGACATGGGGAGAACATGCGAACTCCACACAGAATGGACCTGGGATGGCCTGGGGTTTGAACCCAGCACCTTCTTGCTGTGTGGCAACAGTGCTGACCACTGGGCCACCGTGCTGCTTATGTAATGTGTAATGGGTCAGTTTTCTCTTGAATGAAAGCTGAATCGCTGAGAACATTGGTTGTACTTAAAACACCTGTCTTCTATACGCAGCATCATGCTATTTCCATTCCAGTGCACAGTGATGTTATATTCATCATTACTGAAGCTAACGCAGAGCCGTATAAAGTTCATTATGAGAAACAACAGCAGGAATCAAGTCCCACTTCAGTCTGCATTCTAACAACATCATCTTTAAATAAATACAAGAAAACGTGTGTTTAAATAAACATTTAGCAACGTCCTCTTTCAGTAACACAGTACCTTAGAAATGCAGTTCACAAGAGCAGCAGTGGGAGTAAAGTCTTGGTTCTGTCAGCAGGTGTCAAAAGATGTCGTATTCCTCTTTACAAAATGATGTCGTATTACTCTTTACAAAATGATGTCGTATTACTCTTTACAAAATGATGTCGTATTCCTCTTCACAAAATGATGTCATATTCCTCTTTACAAAATGGGAAATAAAAAGGGCCAGTGGATGTAAAATGTTATTTTGAAAATATCCTGCTCCCATTCTACGAACTGTAAAGGTCCAGCTCCCATTCTACGAACTGTAAAGGTCCAGCTCCAATTCTACGAACTGTAAAGGTCCAGCTCCCATTCTAAAGAAGCTGTAAAGGTCCAGCTCCCATTCTACGAACTGTAAAGGTCCAGCTCCCATTCTACGAACTGTAAAGGTCCAGCTCCCATTCTACGAACTGTAAAGGTCCAGCTCCCATTCTAAAGAAGCTGTAAAGGTCCAGCTCCCATTCTATGTACTGTAAAGGTCCAGCTCCCATTCTAAAGAAGCTGTAAAGGTCCAGCTCCCATTCTACGAACTGTAAAGGTCCAGCTCCCATTCTAAAGAAGCTGTAAAGGTCCAGCTCCAATTCTATGTACTGTAAAGGTCCAGCTCCCATTCTAAAGAAGCTGTTAAGGTCCAGCTCCCATTCTACGAACTGTAAAGGTCCAGCTCCCATTCTACGAACTGTAAAGGTCCAACTCCCATTCTAAAGAAGCTGTAAAGGTCCAGCTCCAATTCTATGTACTGTAAAGGTCCAGCTCCCATTCTACGAACTGTAAAGGTCCAGCTCCAATTCAATGACCTGTAAAGGTCCAGCTACCATTCTAAAGAAGCTGTAAAGGTCCAGCTCCCATTCTAAAGAAGCTGTAAAGGTCCAGCTCCCATTCTAAAGAAACTGTAAAGGTCCAGCTCCCATTCTAAAGAAGCTGTAAAGGTCCAGCTCCCATTCTAAAGAAACTGTAAAGGTCCAGCTCCAATTCTACAAACTGTAAAGGTCCAGCTCCCATTCTACAAACTGTAAAGGTCCAGCTCCCATTCTACAAACTGTAAAGGTCCAGCTCCCATTCTACGAACTGTAAAGGTCCAGCTCCAATTCTATGTACTGTAAAGGTCCAGCTCCCTTTCTACGAACTGTAAAGGTCCAGCTCCAATTCAATGAACTGTAAATGTCCAGCTCCCATTCTAAAGAAACTGTAAATGTCCAGCTCCCATTCTACAAACTGTAAAGGTCCAGCTCCCATTCTACGAACTGTAAAGGTCCAGCTCCAATTCAATGAACTGTAAATGTCCAGCTCCCATTCTAAAGAAACTGTAAAGGTCCAGCTCCAATTCAATGAACTGTAAATGTCCAGCTCCCATTCTAAAGAAACTGTAAAGGTCCAGCTCCCATTCTACAAACTGTAAAGGTCCAGCTCCCATTCTACGAACTGTAAAGGCAAGTCAAGTCTAAACAACTGCTCAAATAATTATACTTTTACAAGCCTTTAACCAGACCGATCCTCTGTCTGTCTGTGTCTTTCTTTCTTTCTTTCTGTCTGTCTGTCTGTCTGTCTGTCTGTCTGTCTGTCTGTCATTATTTCTTTCTTTCTTTCTTTCTGTCTGTCTGTCTGTCTGTCTGTCTGTCATTCTTTCTGTCTGTCTGTCTGTCTGTCTGTCTGTCTGTCTGTCTGTCTTTCCTTCTGTCTTTCTGTCTTTCTTGCTGTCTGTCTTTCCTTCTGTCTGTCTGTCTGTCTGTCTGTCTGTCTTTCTTTCTTTCTTTCTTTCTTTCTTTCTTTCTTTCTTTCTTTCTTTCTTTCTTTCTTTCTGTCTGTCTGTCTGTCTGTCTGTCTGTCTGTCTGTCTGTCTGTCTGTCTGTCTGTCTGTCTGTCTGTCTTTCCTTCTGTCTGTCTGTCTGTCTGCCTGTCTGTGTCCCTCTTGTTCTCTCTAGCAGGCATCATGCCTGTGTTGCTGGATGGACGCAGCTTCCTGCCTGTGTGTCCATGTTATTTTGGGACTGCTCGGGCAGGCCTGAAGCAGAAGGGAAACCAAACAAATTAACGGGGTATTGTTCTCCATCCCTCTCTCCTGCCCAATAACATGGCGGCTGGAAGCATTAGTGCAACAATAGCTTCCTGTAGCCACGCTAATCGGTGGTGGCTGCAGGCCAGGCCAGGCAGGGTGCTGCAGGCTGTCAGCCGGTCGTGTGGAAAAACATGATGGATCTCTGCTGTGATGGAGACGTCAGCGATGAAGAGCCGGCTGCTCGTCTTTACCAGTATATACATATCTGTGTGTGTGTGTGTGTGTGTGTGTAGAGGGTATCTTATGGGCTGAAGATGAAGCCTGTTAAAAGCCTCAGAGTTCATCCTCCCTTTCCTTCTCCCCTCTTCATGTCTTCGTGACGACCTGCAGCGGGTTTCATATTAGTACAGGGAATAAGTAAAAACAATTCTTAATGTACTAATACTGTACTTAATGTACCAATACTGTACTAAGAATCTGATGTAATACTGCCACGTGCTAATCTGGGAGAACACTAACATTTGGGGGAACACAAACACCTACCTTCTACCTTAAAAGGTAGGTGTTTGTGTTCCTCTTCAGACTTCATCTGTGATTCATGTGATTTGTGATGTTTGCTTTTCTTGCCCTTTTGTCTGTGTTTAAGTGGGAGAGTCCTGCTGGCGTCGTGTGTGGCTGCCGCTTCTCCCTCTCGTAGCCCCCCTTCCCATCCACCCCTGTATGTTTGCCCCCCTTCCCATCCACCCCTGTATGTTTGCCCCCCTTCCCATCCACCCCTGTATGTTGGGTTATGTTGATGTGTCGTCTTGTTTCACGCCGTTTATTGTAAAGCCACTTTGAGTATTAGAAAAGTGCCATGTAAGACTGACTTATTATTATTATTATTATTATTATTATTAAAAGGCACAATCCACAACTGATGCACCCTGTGGCTGCTGCTGTTCTGGTCAGGCTGTTTTCACCAGGCTGTTTTGGCCAGGCTGTTTTGGCCAGGCTGTTTTGGCCAGTCTGTCCTGGTCAGGCTGTTTTGGCCAGGCTGTTCTGGTCAGGCTGTTTTGGCCAGGTTATTTTATTCAAACTGTTTTGACCAGGCTGTTGTGGCCAGGCTGTTCTGTTCAGGCTTTTCTGGTCAGGCTGCTTTGGTGAAGCTGTTTTGACCAGGCTGTTGTGGCCAGGCTGTTTTGCTCAAACTGTTTTGACCAGGCTGTTGTGGCCAGGCTGTTTTGGCCAGGCTGTTTTGGTCAGGCTGTTTTGGTCAGGCTGTTGTGGTCAGGCTGTTTTGGCCAGGCTGTTCTGGTCAGGCTGTTCTGGTCAGGCTGTTTTGGCCAGGCTGTTCTGGCCAGGCTGTTCTGGTCAGGCTGTTCTGGTCAGGCTGTTTTGGCCAGGCTGTTCTGGCCAGGCTGTTCTGGCCAGGCTGTTCTGGTCAGGCTGTTTTGGTCAGGCTGTTGTGGTCAGGCTGTTCTGGCCAGGCTGTTCTGGTCAGGCTGTTCTGGTCAGGCTGTTTTGGCCAGGCTGTTCTGGCCAGGCTGTTCTGGTCAGGCTGTTCTGGTCAGGCTGTTTTGGCCAGGCTGTTCTGGCCAGGCTGTTCTGGTCAGGCTGTTCTGGTCAGGCTGTTTTGGCCAGGCTGTTCTGGCCAGGCTGTTCTGGTCAGGCTGTTTTGGCCAGGCTGTTCCGGCCAGGCTGTTTTGGCCAGGCTGTTCTGGTCAGGCTGTTCTGGCCAGGCCGTTCTGGCCAGGCCGTTCTGGTCAGGCTGTTCTGGTCAGGCTGTTTTGGCCAGGCTGTTCTGGCCAGGCTGTTCTGGTCAGGCTGTTCTGGCCAGGCCGTTCTGGCCAGGCCGTTCTGGTCAGGCTGTTTTGGCCAGGCTGTGTCAACACTGTTTGCCTGTGAATGAGAAAAGGCAATGCCACGTCGCTTTCACTTCCTTTTGACGCCTTGCTTTGTCTCCATGTGTCTCCAACATAAACACCGTGCTAACCCCAAGGCGAGGCCGTATGGCAGCTTCTCTGCTGGTAGTGCTGCAGTCCTCCATGCAGGGGTGTAGCACCACATTCTGGGCCCTATACATCAGCAGTCTCTGTGGGCCCCTTCCCTCTTTTGTCTCTCACCATCACTTATGTGATGCTGTATATTACTGCATACTGTCTATTATTTACCACCACAGTATGTTAACCTATACCGTCCAACGCTCAGGCTGGACGGTCTGGAGACAAAGCAAGAGAGACAAGACTGAGATGGTTTGGACATGTGTGGAGGAGAGATGCTGGGTATACTGGGAGAAGGATGCTGAATATGGAGCTGCCAGGGAAGAGGAGAAGAGGAAGGCCAAAGAGGAGGTTTATGGATGTGGTGAGGGAGGACATGCAGGTGGCTGGTGTGACAGAGGAAGACGCAGAAGACAGGAAGAGATGGAAACACATGATCCGCTGTGGCGCCCCCTAGCGGGAGCAGCCGGAAGTAGTAGTAGTAGTAGTAGTAGTAGTAGTGGTAGTATATTAACCTAACTTAAGCTACCCTTAACCTAGCTTAACCTACCCTTAACTACCCGTAATTTAACCTACCCTTAACTTAACTTGTCATACACTTAACCTAGCTTAACCTACCCTTAACTTAACTTGTCCTACCCTTAACCTAGCTTAACCTACCCTTAACTTAACTTGTCCTACCCTTAACCTAGCTTAACCTACCCTTAACTTAACTTGTCCTACCCTTAACCTAACTTCCTTCCATCCATCCATTATCAGAACCGCTTCTCCTGCTCTCAGGGTCACGGGGATGCTGGAGCCTTTCCCAGCAGTCATTGGGCAGCAGGCGAGGAGACACCCTGGGCAGGCCGCCAGGCCGTCACCCTAACTTAACCTAACTTAACCTAACTTAACTATCTTGCAGTGATTGAAAAAATGTGCAGTATCACCTCAAACGTCGGTGCATGTTAGGGTACTGACGCTGACAGCACGGTGTTGACTCCACAGTAAATGTCCACTGACGGGACTTCTTGTTTGCAGTCACTGATTAGATCTTTAAAGTCCACTTGTTTTGCTAATGGCTTTCAGTTGAGAATAGAGCCAGACTGTCCAGCCTCTCCTGGGACATCGTTGATCTGAGGTAGGTTTTTAGCTCGTTTTAACTCGCTAATCTAACTTTACTTGCCCTCATTTTGTCTTCTCTCCCTTTCCTTTTTGCTTTCTCTGGGAAAGACGTGACTATGTGCTCGTGCTTGTGTCAGCAGTCCCTCACGACAGGACTAGATGAGCTGCACTGAGATGGTCCTGACGGGCGGACTAAACTATTTTGCACCTTTTGTAAGGGGTGAGAGGGGCCTCAGAGAGCCTCCACTGTTTTCTTTATGTCCCTGAACCGATGTAATGAGCCAGTTTAACTGAAGTTATGACACTAATTAGTTAGAAATAAATATTTGCAAACCAAAGCAAACTTTTAATTCCAGGCTTCCCCAAGGCCCCCTCCTTTCTGGGCCCAAGTAGGTCCCCCCCCCACCCCCCACTACGACACCGCTGCCTCCAGAGAGCCATGGCGGTGCATGCCAGCACAGACTGTACCTTTAAGTAGATGTGTTGATTACAGAAAATGAAATGTGTTGTCAAGCTGTTGTGGAGACATCGGCCAGCTCTCCTTCTGGACAATGCCCTGCAGAAACTTCCTGTTGGACGACCTTTGTCAAACAGAACCGATTTGTTCCGTGTTTCAAAACAAACCCTGGCTCACAGGAGACCCAACACGGTTTTCGAGTAGAGGGAACAGGTCTACCAGGTACAGGAAGAAAGTCCAGCGTCTTCAAATATGCTAAAGAAGATATAAAGGAGAAAAAGGACATCTATGTCATGCCTCTGTCCCCATTCTTCCCTCTCCTTCAACATGCTGCCCTCCCCAATCTCTTGATTAACTGCACGCTCCCAATAACAGAGCATCACATTTTGATTTAGATTTGTGTTGCTATACTTTAATGATCCCGAAGGGAGATTACGCTCTGCATGTAACCCATCCCTGCTGCCATCAGTATCATATAATCATGTAACCCATCCCTGCTGCCATCAGTATCATATAATCATGTAACCCATCCCAGCTGTCATCAGTATCATATAATCATGTAACCCATCCCTGTTGTCATCATTATCATATAATCATGTAACCCATCCCTGTTGTCATCATTATCATATAATCATGTAACCCATCCCTGTTGTCATCATTATCATATAATCATGTAACCCATCCCAGCTGTCATCATTATCATATAATCATGTAACCCATCCCAGCTGTCATCATTATCATATAATCATGTAACCCATCCCAGCTGTCATCATTATCATATAATCATGTAACCCATCCCAGCTGTCATCATTATCATATAATCATGTAACCCATCCCAGCTGTCATCATTATCATATAATCATGTAACCCATCCCTGCTGTCATCATTATCATATAACCATGTAACCCATCCCTGTTGTCATCATTATCATATAATCATGTAACCCATCCCTGTTGTCATCATTATCATATAATCATGTAACCCATCCCAGCTGTCATCATTATCATATAATCATGTAACCCATCCCAGCTGTCATCATTATCATATAATCATGTAACCCATCCCAGCTGTCATCATTATCATATAATCATGTAACCCATCCCTGCTGTCATCATTATCATATAACCATGTAACCCATCCCTGTTGTCATCATTATCATATAATCATGTAACCCATCCCTGTTGTCATCATTATCATATAATCATGTAACCCATCCCAGCTGTCATCATTATCATATAATCATGTAACCCATCCCAGCTGTCATCATTATCATATAATCATGTAACCCATCCCAGCTGTCATCATTATCATATAATCATGTAACCCATCCCAGCTGTCATCATTATCATATAATCATGTAACCCATCCCAGCTGTCATCATTATCATATAATCATGTAACCCATCCCTGCTGTCATCATTATCATATAACCATGTAACCCATCCCTGCTGTCATCAGTATCATATAATCATGTAACCCATCCCTGCTGTCATCAGTATCATATAATCATGTAACCCATCCCTGCTGTCATCAGTATCATATAATCATGTAACCCATCCCAGCTGTCATCAGTATCATATAATCATGTAACCCATCCCAGCTGTCATCAATATCATATAATCATGTAACCCATCCCAGCTGTCATCAGTATCATATAATCATGTAACCCATCCCAGCTGTCATCAATATCATATAATCATGTAACCCATCCTAGCTGTCATCATTATCATATAATCATGTAACCCATCCCTGCTGTCATCATTATCATATAATCATGTAACCCATCCCAGCTGTCATCATTATCATATAATCATGTAACCCATCCCAGCTGTCATCAGTATCATATAATCATGTAACCCATCCTAGCTGTCATCATTATCATATAATCATGTAACCCATCCCTGTTGTCATCATTATCATATAATCATGTAACCCATCCCTGCTGTCATCAGTATCATATAATCATGTAACCCATCCCTGTTGTCATCAGTATCATATAATCATGTAACCCATCCCAGCTGTCATCAGTATCATATAATCATGTAACCCATCCCAGCTGTCATCATTATCATATAATCATGTAACCCATCCCTGCTGTCATCAGTATCATATAATCATGTAACCCATCCCAGCTGTCATCATTATCATATAATCATGTAACCCATCCCAGCTGTCATCATTATCATATAATCATGTAACCCATCCCTGCTGTCATCATTATCATATAATCATGTAACCCATCCCTGCTGTCATCATTATCATATAATCATGTAACCCATCCCTGCTGTCATCAGTATCATATAATCATGTAACCCATCCTAGCTGTCATCATTATCATATAATCATGTAACCCATCCCAGCTGTCATCAGTATCATATAATCATGTAACCCATCCCAGCTGTCATCATTATCATATAATCATGTAACCCATCCCAGCTGTCATCATTATCATATAATCATGTAACCCATCCCTGTTGTCATCATTATCATATAATCATGTAACCCATCCCTGTTGTCATCAGTATCATATAATCATGTAACCCATCCCAGCTGTCATCAGTATCATATAATCATGTAACCCATCCCAGCTGTCATCATTATCATATAATCATGTAACCCATCCCTGCTGTCATCAGTATCATATAATCATGTAACCCATCCCTGTTGTCATCATTATCATATAATCATGTAACCCATCCCAGCTGTCATCAGTATCATATAATCATGTAACCCATCCCAGCTGTCATCAGTATCATATAATCATGTAACATGATTATATGATACTGATGACAGCTGGCTAGGACGGGCCCCGACCCTCTCGTCTTTGACGGTAACATCGCCAAGAACTGGCGTGTCTTTGAGCAAGAGTTGTGGCCTCCACATATCCACGCTGTCTCCTCAGTCTGGCAGGACCAGAGGTCATTGAACGTGAGTGGTCTTTTGTGTATGCAGGGGAGGTGAGGGAGCAAGGTGAGGGAGAACAAATCCTCGTTCCAGCGGGATCCAAGGGGGACTCCGAATGCCTCAAGAGGAATTTTCGGGAGCTGTGTAACCCACAAACCAACGTTACCATGGAAAGACACAAGTTCAACACAGAATCAGGAAGCCGGTGAGAGAATTGAATCAGCTGTCAGTGATTTAAGGATCAAAGTGAAAAGTTGTGACTTTGGCGATCTCTATGAAGAACTCATTAGTGATGGACTGGTGTGTGGAATCAGTAACGACAATTTGAGAAAGGTGCTCCTGCGTGATAGTGACTGGAGTCTGACTAAAGCCATCTCCATGTGTCCGATTCATGAAATGACTGAAGAGCACAACAGCTCCCTGGCTTCTCCTCAGCACCCAGTCACAGATGTTGACGCAGTCCAGGCTAAGTTCATGAGAAAACCAAAGCAAAGCGAAGCAAGACATACAAGTAACTGGTCAGTCAGACAAAACTGGGCTACTGCATTTCTAACTGGTGGTACTCATGGTGGTACTCATGGTGGTACTCATGCAGCAAAGGGAGACAAATGCCAGTTTTTCATGGTCTGTGGATGAGTGTTTTCGGTCCGAACTTGACATGGGTGTGTTTAGTGCGTTCAGTTATCTTGTTATGTTGACCTTCATGTTTTCCTACTGGGACGTAGTTGTGATTGCACTCCCAGCTTTCATACATGGAACTGGTCCAGTTCATGTACTCTGTCCCGTCTGATCAGCACTTTAGCTGCCTCTGGTGTTGCTCCATTCGGCTTCATAAATACCTTGCAGCTTGCTGTCCATGTCGCCTGGATCTTACTCTGTCCCTTTAGTGTGCGTGCTGTCCTTGCAATGTCCGTACTTTTCTTGGTGATGTGTTCATTTATGTACACGTCAGACCCCTTTAATTTCCACCCTTGTTTGAGAAGCTCCTGCTTTTTCCCCCTGTTGTTAAAGCGGATGATTATAGCTGGCACTTCACGTATGTGTTTTGTTTTAATTTGGGTTTTTGCGGGCAGGGTGTGACAAGCCTCGATGTCTCTGCTGTAGACCGCGAAGCCCGTGCTACCCAGGACCCCAACTACCTGACGTTCCACTGATGCCCTGGCGGCCTGGGAGGCACCGGGCCCGCTCCGGGGGGCCATGTGCTCAGAGGCCCGACCTGGTCTTTAGGCCGGTGATAATCCGGGAGTACTGTTCAAGGTCGGCCTCTCAGTTCTGCAGAGATGTGATCTTTCTACCTTTTTCCGTGTTTTGCTTCTCGAGTGACTGGACTTTGTCCTTCAGCTCCCAAGATCCTCTTTTGTTGAGCGGCGACTGTTGCCATCTCGCTCCACAAGAAGTTGAGAGATTTCTTACTCTCCTCAACCTCGTCTGTAAGGCTAGCATCTTTCTTTTGGCCCATTTCCCCACCCGAAAATTGACTCCAAAACAAGGTTGGAAAATAAGCTCTTAAAGATTAACCCGTCGGAGTCGCCGGAGCACACGTTTCAGGCAGCCATCTTGGTCTTCGCTTCGTTGGAACCATGCATACAAGGAGTGCCCACAAAAACACACTGTTACAGTTAGGCTACAGTAAGCCAGCTAATGCAACCATATGGCCCGTGCCCTTAAAGTGACTAATTAAAGTGCACGGGCTTACTTGCACAACAAGTGCAGCATTTAGCATGCGGGTTGCTGCAGGCTCAGTGCTATTGTGGGAGCGAGATGTTCTGGTCTCGATACTGCGCCGTCCTTTACCGAAGGGAGATGCTTGAATAGGGGGTTGGCCGGGTGTGAGGAGTCCTTTAAAATGTTACAAGCTTTCCGCTGAATGTGGATGTGGTATATTTCCAAACATGGTGGGGAGTTCACAGCCAACTATTCTTGAAGCTGTGCGCATGACTCTGTCCAACAGGTCTTGCTCGTGGGAACTGCCATATCATACAGTTACTGAAAAAGTGAGCACACGTTGTATTAGAGCTCTGTAGAGCTGCACGCCTTGACACGCCACATTTCCTAGGCTGCCTTAGACAGACTGGTCTTTGGGGAGCTTTCTTCTGCATGGCGAAGTTGTCTTCCCATTTCGAAGAGGAGGCGATGGTAGTCCGGAGGGATTTCTCTCAGCCACCTGGTTGTTAATAGCCCGCTGTAGTAGGTCTCGCTGATATTTACAAGAAGACAACCACACGTTATTTGGTAGGTAGGTAGGTAGGTCTTTATTTCAAACATAGCAAGCAAAATGTAATTATTTTGAACACAGCCAACAAACAAACGTTACATGTTCGAAAAGGAGCAGGACGAAGTTTCTACTTATAACATCCTGCGCCCTCGCTGACGCTCAATCTATACAGTCTCATTAACCAAGAAGCTTGTTTTCCTTTTACACATCAGAGTATGCCTTATTCAGTGACTACCTTGTCACCGAGTAAAAAACAACAACAACAGTAATGATGGAAATTAAAAATGGAATAAAAATAAGAAAATAGTGAAAAAAATCAAGTTTGTGTGTGTGTGTGTGTGTGCGTGCGTGCGTGTGTTTGTAGGCAACTGAATTAAAGCAAGAAAAATAGCGAAAACAAGCAACAAAAACAAAACAAACCAAAATCAATACTAATGGCATCCCATTAAACAAAAGAACAGTGACAGCAATAAAATACTGGGGGGGGGGAGGGGGGCTTGATGTTCACTTCCAGATTGTTGTGGCTAACCCAGTTGACGAGAGACCTCCTTTGTATTTTATGGGGGGAAAGTACTAACTGTATACTTTTAGGGACCATGGTGTTGTAAATATACTTGTTGAGCTACGTTGTTTGAAAACTGCATCTGCTTGTATGATTCTGACAAACAGTAGGTACTTTCATGCAAATTAGATCAGGGGGCATTTAACTTTTGAAGTTGCACTTTATGAAAGATCTGTTAGTATGTAGTTTATTGTTGTTGGTCTACTCCTGGTTTGGGTGCACCTCACCCAGATTTTAGGTTTGTAGTTGATCTCCGTTGGGTGCACTGTCTGGATGCACTGACCATGTGACAGTAAACTATCAAGAGTGCACTTCAGCAAGAGCCTGAGGCCCTAATTTACAAAGACTTGCGTGAGTATTGCCTCCTGTACCATGGTGATATGATAAAGAAGAACCCACGCTGCTGCTTATGTGGCACTGGAGGATGATGCTGACCTTGAGAGCCTCATCACCAACCTCTTCACCCAGGTGGAGGTCAGTGACATGGCGGACTACTGGAGGGACTTCCTGTCTATGACAGATGTACTCATGCAGAATGTGCATGCAGTCCATATCTGTAACTGGGACGAGTATGTCAGCTCTCTGCGTGCCATGCTGCCATGGATGGTAGCGTACGACAACAATAGTTATGGGAGGTGGCTGTCTGACTTCTGGGCCATGCTGACATCTCTCCCTGCTGAACAGGTCGCTTTCCTTCGTACTGACTTTGCTCAGTCCATCACAGGCAACCCCTACTCCAACATGGCCTGGGACATGTGGACTGAATGTACAAGGAACAAGGGCAGCAAAATGAAGTCTGGCTGGCTCTCCATCCTCCAGAATGAGAAGCAGCTGCTGGTTCACTCCAGAAATGTGAGCAATGTGGCCCAGATCCGGGCAGCTCACAATGCGCTGGCCAACCAAAAAGAAGCCAAGTGGAAGCATGTGGAATGTGGTCCGACACAGATGCGAGAAGATGAGCAGTGTGTACAGGATCTGGTCGCATGCATGTATGAATTTGACTCCTACCCATTTGACCCGGCCTCACCCTCCCTCCGCACCCTACAGTCAGCCATGCCTGCCTCTAATGAACTCATTGTGGACTTCAAATCAGCCCATGCTGTGGGAGAGGAGAAATTGACCAGCTTTTTGCGAGACCGGGTGTTCAGTAAGAATACCTCCCTCCATGCACGCTTCCCTCTGAGCAAACGTTTGACGTTTACCAAGGAGTCATGCACAAAAGGTCCGGGGAGGAACTCAATGGAGCGGAGTGCTCTCAAGGCAGTGATCAACCTTGTTGAGGTCAGTCAACTTGTAAACCTCCCTGAGTTGCTGGAACATCATGTTGTTGAGGAGTGTGTGGTCTTATTCAATTCCAACGGCACATACAGGAAGACTCAGAAGAGCAAGCTCATCCAGAAGCTCTCTCTCCAATCTGTAGATCTACAAGAACCCTACATCGCTCTTGTTGACATGGGCATGATCTGGAGGATGGCAACTCCATCAGCAGAAGATCGGCAGATGCAAGATGGCACCCCATACAAGTGGTTGGACTATGTCCACAAGGTGTCATCCATCATCCTTTCCCGCCATGATGGTGCTGACCGTATCATCTGTGTGAACGACCCGTACGATGCAGCATACTCAACTAAAGATGATGAGCGAGACCTGCGGGTACAAGGTATGGTACATGCCCCCAACATCTACATGAAATTGCATGACCCCTTCCCCTCTGCCAAAGAATTCAAAACACTGCTGTGTAGCATCAGCAACAAGGTACGGCTGCAAAAATTAATATGCAGCTACCTGACCGACATTGCACATAATGTAGATGTAGAGATTGTCTACTCTGTTGGCACCCACTGCACCAACTTGTCAACCCAGCAACCAATGCAGAACTACAGCTTTGACCAGTCTGAAGCTGACACCATCCTCTTTCCTGCTTATGCAGTTCTGCGCGAGTCAGGCTACAGTGGCCTGTGGTCATTGATGCAGCTGATACTGATGCCTATGTTGTGGCAGCAGCCATCTCGCAGCAGCTGCCTGGTATGGTCTGTATCAATAGAAAGCAAGAGACAGTCTTTTGCCGTCGCCTGGTGACTGAGGAGATGGCGACTGTATTGTGCAGCTACACTGCTTTACAGGCTGTGATGCCAACTCAGGCTTCTATGGCAAGGGGAAGTCTTCAGTATATGACAAGGTGGTAAAGAGCCCTGTGGCACGACGGCAGCTCTCACGGTGTGGAGATAGCCTTGACATTAAGGAAGAGGTGGTAGAGGAGCTCTTCAAGTTCACACGGCATGTGATCTATGGTGACAAGAAGAGTAGCACCATGGCTGAGGCAAAGTGGAAAAGAATGAAAAATAAATCATTCATCCGTCTCCCTCCAGATGCAGATAGCCTCCACCAACACTGCCTCCGCGCCAACTATCTGGCGTATCTAGTGCGCCACCCCTCCCTGAAGCACCACCCCTCACCACTCGGACATGGCTGGGAGCTGGTGGGTGGTCGCTGTCGCCCTGTCCGCCACACGCGACCTGCTCTACCGACACACCTATCTGCACCAGAGCCAGCTGAAGAGAGTGAGGAAGATGACAGTGAGGAGGAGGAGGAGGGAGATGATGATGTACAGAAGAGGAGGGGGGATCCATCAGAATCCGATGATTCAGAATGCTCTGATTCAGACTGATCATGTGATGTTTTAAGCGTGTTGGTGTTAAGGTTTCAATGACAGCTGTTTGTTGTTGTTGTATTGTTAAGTTCACTATAAAAAGAGCTTATTTTGAAGTTATTAGTTTTAACCCAGCCACTGAGGATGCACAAGCCAGTGCATCCTTAGTGCCGGTCACAAGCCCAGACAAATGGGGAGGGTTGCGTCAGGAAGGGCATCCGGCGTAAAATCTTTGCCAGATCAAATATGCGGATCATAAATAAGACTTACATACCGGATCGGTCGAGGCCCGGGTTACCAACGACCGCCACCAGTACTGTTAACCAGCAGGGTGTCGGTGGAAACTATGCTACTGTTGGGCGAAGGAGAAGGAGAAGGGGAAAGCATGTCCAGAGGCAGCAGGAGAGAAGGAAGGGTAGGCATGTGGAGGTGAGAGTCGGAACTTTGAATGTTGGCACTATGACTGGTAAAGGGAGAGAGCTGGCTGACATGATGGAAAGAAGAAAGGTAGGCATACTGTGTGTGCAAGAGACCAGGTGGAAGGGGAGTAAGGCCAGGAGTATCGGAGGTGGGTTCAAACTCTTCTACCATGGTGTGAATGGGAGGAGTAATGGGGTAGGGGTCATTCTGAAGGAAGAGTATGTCAAGAGTGTGCTGGAGGTGAAGAGAGTGTCAGACAGAGTGATGAGTATGAAGCTAGAAATTGAAGGTTTATTGCTGAATGTTATCAGCGCATATGCCCCGCAAGTTGGGTGTGAGATGGATGAAAAAGAAGAATTCTGGAGTGAATTGGACGACATGGTGGAGAGGGTACCCAAGGAGGAGAGAGTGGTGATTGGAGCGGACTTCAATGGACATGTTGGTGAAGGGAACAGAGGTGATGAGGAGGTGATGGGAAGATATGGAGTCAAGAAGAGAAATGTGGAAGGACAGATGGTGGTCGATTTTGCGAAAAGGATGGAAATGGATGTGGTGAATACATGTTTCAAGAAGAGGGAGGAACACAGGGCGACGTACAAGAGTGGAGGAAAGTGCACACAGGTGGACTATATGTTATGTAGAAGGCGCCATCTAAAAGGGATTGGAGACTGCAAGGTGGTGACAGGGGAGAACGTAGCTAGGCAGCATCAGATGGTGGTCTGTAGGATGACTTTGGAGACCAAGAAGAGGAAGCGAGTGAAGACACAGCCAAAGATCAAATGGTGGAAGTTGAAGAAGGAAGACTGTTGTGTGGAGTTCAGGCAGGAGTTAAGACAGGCATCAGGTGGTAGTGAAGAGTTGCCAGATGGCTGGAAAACCACTGCAGAAATAGTGAGGGAGACAGCTAGGAAGGTACTTGGTGTGTCATCAGGACAGAGGAAGGAAGACAAGGAGACTTGGTGGTGGAATGAGGAAGTGCAGCAAATTATACAGAGGAAAAGGTTGGCAAAGAAGAAGTGGGATAGTCAGAGAGATGAAGAAAGTAGACAGGAGTACAAGGAGATGCAGCGTAAAGCAAAGAGAGAGGTGGCAAAGGCAAAGGAAAAGGCGTATGGTGAGTTGTATGACAGATTAGACACTAAGGAAGGAGAAAAGGACTTGTACCGATTGGCTAGACAGAGGGACCAAGCTGCAAAGGATGTGCAGCAAGTTAGGGCGATCAAGGATAGAGATGGAACTGTGCTGACAAGCGAGGAGAGTGTGCTAAGAAGGTGGAAGGAGTACTTTGAGGGGCTGATGAATGAAGAAAATGAGAGAGAGAGAAGGTTGGATGATGTGGGGGTAGTGAATCAGGAAGTTCAGTGGATTAGCAAGGAGGAAGTGAGGGCAGCTATGAAGAGGATGAAGAGTGGAAAGGCAGTTGGTCCTGATGACATACCTGTGGAGGCATGGAGATGTTTAGGAGAGATGGCAGTGGGGTTTTTAACTAGATTGTTTAACACAATCCTGGAAAGTGAGAGGATGCCTGAGGAGTGGAGAAGAAGCATACTGGTACTGATTTTCAAGAACAAGGGTGATGTGCAGAACTGCAGCAACTACAGAGGTATAAAGTTGATCAGCCACAGCATGAAGATATGGGAAAGAGTAATAGAAGCTAGGTTAAGAGGAGAGGTGATGATCAGCGAGCAGCAGTGTGGTTTCATGCCACGAAAGAGCAGCACAGATGCGATGTTTGCTTTGAGAATGTTGATGGAGAAGTATAGAGGAGGCCAGAAGGAGGTACATTGTGTCTTTGTAGATTTAGAGAAAGCATACGACAGGGTGCCGAGAGAGGAGGTGTGCTATTGTATGAGGAAGTCGGGAGTTGCAGAGAAGTATGTAGGAGTGGTGCAGGATACGTATGAGGGAAGTGTGACAATGGTGAAGGGTGCGGTTGGAATGACAGATGGGTTCAAGGTGGAGGTGGGATTACATCAAGGATCGGCTCTTAGCCCTTTCTTGTTTGCAATGGTGATGGACAGGTTGACGGACAAGATCAGGCAGGAGTCCCCATGGACGATGATGTTCGCGGATGACATTGTGATCTGTAGCAAGAGTAGGGAGCAGGTGGAGGAGAGCCTGGAGAGGTGGAGGTATGCACTGGAGAGAAGAGGAATGAAAGTCAGTAGGAGCAAGACGGAATACCTATGTGTGAATGAGAGAGAGGACAGTGGAATGGTGAGGATGCAAGGAGTGGAGGTGACAAAGGCATTTGAGTTTAAATACTTGGGGTCAACTGTCCAAAGTAACGAGGAGTGCAGTAGAGAGGTGAAGAAGAGAGTGCAGGCAGGGTGGAGTTGGGTGGAGAAGAGTGTCAGGAGTGATGTGTGACAGAAGGGTACCAGCAAGAGTTAAAGGGAAGGTTTACAAGATGTCAGTGAGACCAGCTATGTTATATGGTTTGGAGACAGTGGCACTGACGAAAAGACAGGAGGTGGAGGAGCTGGAGGTGGCAGAGATGAAGATGATAAGATTTTCACTGGGAGTGATGAAGGAGGACAGGATTAGGAACGAGTATATTAGAGGGACAGCTCAGGTTGGACGGTTTGGAGACAAAGCAAGAGAGACAAGATTGAGATGGTGTGGACATGTGTGGAGGAGAGATGCTGGGTATACTGGGAGAAGGATGCTGAATATGGAGCTGCCAGGGAAGAGGAGAAGAGGAAGGCCAAAGAGGAGGTTTATGCATGTGGTGAGGGAGGACATGCAGGTGGCTGGTGTGACAGAGGAAGACGCAGAAGACAGTAAGACGTGGAAACGGATGATCCGCTGTGGCGCCCCCTAACGGGAGCAGCCGAAAGTAGCAGTAGCAGTAGTAGGTTTTTGGTTGACTGCCGTCAGCTAAGCACTTTGTCTTACTTGTCTCGGAAGCATCGCCTGTCTTTCTTTTCGTCCCTGCCAAACATCTCTCCATCCTGTCAACCTACTGTGTCTCATGAAAGCACGTTTTGTTGATCGTTCCTCCTTGAAAGACTCCGACGTCAAAACAGTAGTTCCGCACTACATTCCCCTCCGGTCACCGCCCCCCCTCCCGTCATGCCTCTGTGCTCCCCCGGGGGGGGAGGGGCGCCACACACGCTGCTCTAGTGTGACCTTCTGGCCCAAAGCACTTTGCCAGCATCGGGGCGCATCGCTTGTAGGGCTCTTAGTCCACCACGGTATGACCATGATGACATGAGCAAATGATTCGAGCACCCTGCGCCCCAACTGCAACAGTAAAGTGTGTCCTAGTGTCGTGAAATCCCCATTACGGAAGTGCACGGCTCCACCGTCTCTTTGTGCCTTTACACTAATCATCGACGGGTTACATCCATGTAGTTTGTTGGGTAATGGGCAGCATTATGTCCGGTGTTGTCCTTTTCTTATGGTGATGCTGGTGAAGTGGCTCAGGTCCTGGACTGTCCCGGTGGAGTCTGGACACTGCTTGGCATCATGCGCATCATATTCTCCACGTGTTTTATAATTCCGTTATAATTCTGTTGTGCTTTCAGGGTTGTATTGTGTAAAATGTGTTAACACAACATTATTGAACGTGGTCCATCATGGGAGAGACGCTCCTCTGTTGCCCTCCCTGAGCTTTCTCCCGGTGTTTTGTTTTGTTTCCCCCCTTAAAGTTTTTATTTATTCATTTCTTTACTTTTAGGGAGGTGTTCCTTATCCGATGAGAGGGTCTCAGGACCGGATGTTGTGTTGCTGCAAAGCCCCCTGAGGCACATGAGTAATTTGTGACATTGGGCTATACAAATAACACTGACTTGACTTGACCTGACTGCTAGCCTGGTGTATGTGCCCTCTCCACTCGGAAGGCCTGCAGGGGGCGCCCTGCTGCTTATTCCCAGGTCTTGGTTGGTTACCAAGGCTAATCGGGCTGTGCCGTTGGAGCCCCGCACCATGGAACTCTCTTCCTGTCCAACCAAGACAAACCAAGCGTCTAGCTTCGTGTAGCACTACAACGGCCGGGATTTCACTCCTACCTAAAACGACCATGGGCGGTCAAAATGGCCGCCGGTGTTTAAACTCTACATCGTGTCAAGATAAACACCCAGTTGAGATATTAATGCATTACAAAAGTTAGTGTGTCTGTTATGAAACTAACAGACACCACAATTAACACTTTAACAACCATAATGCTATTTTTAAACAGTTTAAACTTCAGAGAGACACGGTCGAACTTGAAAAGCAAAATTGAAAAAGTGACAATATGACCTGAAAAACAAAACGGAAAAGACATGTCGCCAATCTAACAAACGTAACAAGGCCTATAAAACCTGACATGTAAAACAATAACTGGAAATACATATTGAAACAGTCCCAAACAACGACCGGAACTTATAAACTACTAGAACGACCGTGGGCGGTCATTTTGACCGCCACGGTTTTTAAACTGTGTATTGTGTCGAGATAAATACCCAGTTGAGACGTTAATGCATTACATATGTTAGTGTGTCTGTTATGAAACTAACAGACACCACAATTATCATTTTAACAACTTTAAGACTATTTTTCAAACAATTTAAAACGGCGGCTGTCCAACGCCTGTAAATGCTGCAGCGCCTCGGTGGTGGTCATGGTGCGTCTGTAGCCAGACATGTTGGACATCATCACACATCAAGTGTAGACTATTTCTCTCCACTGGGGGGCGCTAGTGTGTTTCTAGGACAGATCAATGGACGCGACCAACATGACGCACACCACCACGTGCAAATTATGAGACGGTCTTGTTGACCGCTCACGGTCGTTTTAGGTGGATCTTATCATAACTTTTTAATGTAACTCGTTTTAATGTAAATATATGCGGTGTTAGGAGCATTCGGGGAGCGGCAGGGCTGTATCTTTCTTCCCCCCACGAAGTTATTACACTTTGAAAATCTAAAATGGTCATAATGAGCGTCTCAGTTGTTTCATCGTTTTAAATCTCATCTGAAAACGTTTCTTTATTTAAGCTTTTACAAATGTTTGACATCTATTTTTATTTATTAATACTATTAATACTACGGGACAGCGCTGCCTCTGGTGCCGGTGGAGCTGGTGTGGCCCTGTGGACGGGGGGGGGGGGGGGGATGAAAAAAGGGATGGGAAGATATTAAAAGGCAAAGAAAAAGGTTTTTTTCCTCTTAGTAATTATAAACAAGCTGTCCTAATCAGCTTCAGGCCTCCTGTGGACACTGAACAAGTTGGATTTCATGTAGTACATGCAGTACATGCAGTACATATGTAGTACATTTCAGCACAGGGGAGAATGACACTGTAATTAAGATTGGATATATACATAAGCTAGCTTTGGGGGGGGGACGGCGCGGGGGCGTCCGGGTAGCATCTTTGTCTGTTCCGTTGCCTACCAACATGGGTAAGGCGGGTCGAATCCCCGTGTCCCTCCGGCTTGGTCGGGCGTCCCTCCAGACACAATCGGCCGTGTCTGCGGGTGGGAAGCCGGATGTGGGTATGTGTCCTGGTCGCTGCACTAGCGCCTCCTCTGGTCGGTCGGGGCACCTGTTTGAGGGGGGGGCTAGCATGATCCTCCCACGCGCTACGTCCCCCCGGTGAAACTCCTCACTGTCAGGTGAAAAGAAGCGGCTGGTGACACCACATGTATCGGAGGAGACGTGGTAGTAGGCTCGGAAGAGTGGGGTAATTGGCCAAGTACAACTGGGGAGTAAAAGGGGGTAAAATGCAGGGGGGGAAAGTAAGCTAGTTTAATATGTTTGTGTCCAAATATAATTTCCATGGTCTGTGTTGTATTTCGATGTTTAAGGTCCATGTTAAACCTGTTTTTGTTGTGAAATTAAAATGAATTTGTCAAAATAGTCTGATGGAAGACGGGCCCCTTCACAGACTTGTCAGATAGTAGTCTGGAGCAAATGGGCAAAGTCCCTCACATGCAAGAGACAGACGGTTGTGGTCTCAGCATTTCTACCATTCAGAAAAGAAGACAGAAAAGCCCACTTGGCTGAAGAGTTGAACCTGCAGCTTTTAGATAAACGAAGGTGTCCAACTGTTGCGTTACACTGCTAGAACGACATACTACAAGCTGGGCTTCGCCTTGTAACACTGATCAAGTTGAAGATCATGCAGCAGGATTACTGATAGTATATATCTGTAGAGAAGAGATTCAATCTCAGAGTACTACTTTGATACAATGACTGCTGCTTTTTAAAAAAGAGCAGAGGTGACTACTCTTCGTGGTAGTGAAATATAAGCTACTGACCCAAATACCCCGTATAAGGTTATAGTCACCTGGCTGGGCCTCACCTGTCTGTCTGTATGATCTTAACCATAAAGCATGCTTACTATTGTAAATCAGAGAGTGTTGCTGAGAACTACAACAGCCCCTCTGCTTTCAGGTATATAATAAGCTTCATGTTCTGGCCAGTCCAGTGCCTCAGCTCGTCTCTTCCACTGCCGACTTAAACAATATTTTGGCCTGGTGGTGATGCCCGTGTCCTGCATAAACAGCAGCTGCCGATGTGATAACCAGTCTGAGAGGCTGTATGCCTGTTTAATTGTCTGACCCCTAAGAAAACCTCATCTCACTCTCATCTTCAGCAGCTTTTCCGAGGTCGGGTCACGGTGGCAGCAAGCTAAGTAGGGCACTCTAGACGTCTCTCTCCCCAGCAACGCCCTCCAGCTCCTCCTGGGGGATCCCAAGGCGTTCCCACGCCAGATTGGACATGTAGTCCCTCCAGCGAGTTCTGGGTCTACCCCGGGGTCTCCTCCCAGTTGGATGTGCCCGGTAAACCTCCAAAGGAAGACGCCCAGGAGGCATCCTAATCAGATGCCCGAACCATCTCAACTGGCTCCTTCCGATGCAAAGGAGCAGAGGCTCTACTCCAAACTCCCTCCGGATGTCCGAGCTCCTCACCCTATCTCTAAGGCTGAGCCCAGACACCCTACGGAGGAAACTCATTTCAGCCGCTTGTATCCGCCATCTCACCCTTTCGGTCACTACCCAAAGCTCATGACCATAGGTGAGGATTGGAACGAAGATTGACTGGTAAATTGAGAGCTTTGCCTTCCGGCTCAGCTCCCTCTTCGCGACAATGGTCCGGTACATTACTGCTGATGCTGCACCAATCCACCTGTCAATCTCCCGCTCCATCCTACCCTCACTCGTGAACAAAACCCCGAGATACTCTAACTCCTTCACTTGGGGCAGCAACTCATCCCTAACCCGGAGGGAGCAATCCACCATTTTCCAGTAGAGACCCATGGCCTCAGACTTGGAGCTGCTGACTCTCATCCCAGCCATTTCACACTCAGCTGCAAACCACCCCAGTTCGCGCTGGAGGTCACGTTCTGATGAAGCCAACCAAACCACATCATCCGCGAAGAGCAGAGATGCAATTCTGAGGTTCCCAAAACGGACACACTCCTCACCTTGGCTGTACCTTGAGATCCTGTCCATGAATATCACAAACAGAATCGGAGACTAGGGACAACCTTTGCGGAGTCCGACACCCACCGAAAACGTGTTTGACTTTGTGCCAAGAATATGGACACAGCTCTCACATTGGTTATATGAGAACCGGATGGCTTGTAGCAACTGCCCCGGTACCTCGTACTCCCGCAGTACCCCCCACAGAGTGCCCCGGGGTACACGGTCGTAAGCCTTCTCCAAGTCCACAAAACACATGTAGACTGGCTGGTCAAACTCCCATGCCCCCCTCAGCACTTCCGCGAGGGTAAAGCGTTTGTCTGTTGTTCCACAGCCAGGATGGAATCTGCATTGTTCCTCCTGGGTCTGAGGTTCAACAATTGGTCGGAGCCTCCTTTCGAGCACCCTAGAGTAGACTTTCCCAGGGAGGCTAAGCAATGTGATGCCCTGATAATTGGAGCACACCCTCCGGTCCCCTTTTTTGAATATGGGAACCACCACCTCAGTCTGCCACTCCACAGGTACTGTCCCCGACCTCCACGTACACTGAAGAGGCGTGTCAACCAAGACAGCCCAACAATGTCCAGAGCCTTCAGCATCTCAGGACGAATCTCATCCACACTCAGCGCCTTGCCACTGAAGGCTTTTTAACTACCTCAGAGACCTCTGCCAGGGATATGGGTGGGGCTTTCCCTGAGTCCTCAGACTCTACCTCCTCCACTGAATGTCCCCAGCCTTCCTCGGGATACACGAGAACATCTTCCGGAAGTGGGAGTTGAAGACCTCACGGACAAGGGCCTCTGCCAGATGTTCCCAGTTCACCCTCACTACATGTTTGGTTTTACCAGGTCTGTCCGGCAGCCTTCCCCGCCATCTGATCAGACTCACCACCAGGTGGTGATCAGTTAACGGCTCTGCACCTCTCTTCGCCGGCGAACTCCCCTCCCAGGTCTGGCTCCAGGAGGGGGCCCCGGTTTCCTTTTTCCGGGCAAGGTGCTGTAACTCTGCTGGTGTAAATGCATTGGGTTTTTTGGGAATTGCTCTTAGTCTGGCCCCTACCCTGGGACCAATTTGCCTTGGGAAACCCTACCAGGTGCTATTGCCCCTGACAACACAGCTCCCAGGATCACAGAGACACACAAGGGTCTGCCAAGGTGGATAGATCAAGGGGGAGGTCCCAGATGAAGCACGATCCAACAAGGACCTCAACGATGGAACTGGTGGAAGATGTCTCCAGGTCACAACGGAAGTGAAGGCAGATGAAGGCTGCAAAAGAGGGTGGTCCCCAGTCGTCTTGGTTCTCCATGCCATTGGACTCTGGCCACCCCCTGCCAAGGACTGTGTGGTGACTGCAGACGCATCAGCCATTCCACGTGCAGGTGTCCTCCCATTATGTGGCCCCAGGATTGGCCTCTACACCCACCTGAGGATCCAGAGGGAGAACGCTCGTACTCGACCATGAGTGTCCGCTGATGATAATGATGATGATGATGAAGATGATGGTGATGATGATGATAATTGCAATAGTTATATGTCAGATACCTATTTTCATATATAAATGGCATTGGTGCAGTCACCATGTGTTTCACTGTTACACACATAGTAATGCTTACTGTGCAATGTTAATGAATAGAAGGGGGACTTTTCTCTCATCGCTGCTGCCCATGCTAGAATTTTTGTTAATTAGGGCCTGAGTCCTTTATTGCTCAATGGTTCTTCTGCTGCTGATTTTGGTACTGTGACTCACCACCAGGTGGTGATCAGTTAACAGCTCTGCACCTCTCTTCACCCGAGTGTCCAAAACATACGGCCGCAGATCTGATGATATGACCATAAAGTCTATCATCGATCTTCGGCCTAAGGTGTTCTGGTGCCAAGGACACTTATGAACTACCTTATGTTTGAACATGGTGTTTGTTATTGCCAATCCATGACTGGCACAGAAGTCCAATAACAAGGCACCGCTCGGGTTCAGGTCTGGGAGGCCGTTCCTCCCAATCACGCCCCTCCAGGTTTCGCCATCATTGCCCATGTAAGCGCTGAAGTCCCCAAGCTGAACTGTAGAGTCCCGAGGCGGAGTCCTATCCAGAACACCATCTAGAGACTCCGAGAAGGCCGGATACTCCGAACTGCTATTCGGTGCATAAGCACACACAACAGTCAGAACCTTTCCCCCAGCAACTCGCAGTCGTATAGAGGCAACCCTCTCATTCCCCGGAGAGAACTCCAACACGGCGGCGCTCAACCAGGGACTTGTGAGTATCCCCACACCCGCCTGGCGCCTGTCACCTTGGCCAACTCCGGAAAAGTAATGAGTCCAGCCCCTCTCCAGGTGTTTGGTACCAGAGCCCATGCTATGTATGGAGGTGAGCCCAACTATGTATATCTAGTTGGTACTGCTCCACCTCCTGCACCAGCTCAGGTTCCTTCCCTGCCAGAGAGGTGACATTCCACGTCCCGAGGACCAATCTACGATGCTGGAAGTCGGCACGCCCCGATCCCCGCCTTTGCCTGCTGCCCAGCCTGCATTGCACCCTACCCAAATGCTCATCCCCATGTGTGGTGTGTCCACGGGGTGGTGGCTCCATGTTTTTTCGGGCTGGGCCTGACTGGGCCCCATGGGCCAAGGCCCGGCCACCAGACGCTCGCTGGCGAACTCCCCTCCCAGGTCTGGCTCCAGGAGGGGGCCCCGATTTCCTTTTTCCGGGCGAGGTGCTGTAACTCTGCTGGTGTAAATGCATTGGGTTTTTTGGGAATTGCTCTTAGTCTGGCCCCTACCCTGGGACCAATTTGCCCTGGGAGACCCTACCAGGGGCTACTGCCCCTGACAACACAGCTCCCAGGATCACCGGGACACACAAACCCCTCCACCACGTTAAGGTGACAATTCTCTGAGGAGTATCGTCATAACAATGCCTTAAAAAACTTTAACGCCTGAACTAAAAAATGTTGTAAAAGAGAAAACTTTTTACAACGTTTTTTTTCTTTTTTGCTCAGCAGTTTTTGCAGATTCAGCAATTGTACTGTTTTGCCATTTAGTCCAAACCTTAAAGGTATCACTGACTTATCAATATCTGTGCAATACGTCCTCCTGGATCTCCACCTTGCCATGGTGGAGAAGCTTGCATGTACCAATGATCCCAAGAGCTATGCCGTCCAGAGCATGGCTCCTGGTAGGGTCACCCAAGGTGGATAGATCAAGGGGGAGGTTCCAGATGAAGCGCGATCCAACAAGGACCTCAACGGTGGAACTGGTGGAAGATGTCTCCAGGTCACAACGGAAGTGAAGGCAGATGAAGGCTGCAAAAGAGGGTGGGCCCCAGTCGTCTTGGTTCTCCATGCCATTGGACTCTGGCCACCCCCTGCCAAGGACTGTGTGGTGACTGCAGAGGCATCAACCACTCCTCGTGCAGGTGTACTCCCATTATGTGGCTCCAGGATCGGCCTCTACACCCACCTGAGGATCCAGAGGGAGAACGCTCGTACTCGACCATGAGTGTCCGCTGATGATAATGATGATGATGGTGATGATGATGATAATTGCAATAGTTATATGTCAGATACCTATTTTCATATATAAATGGCATTGGTGCAGTCACCATGTGTTTCACTGTTACACACATAGTAATGCTTACTGTGCAATGTTAATGAATAGAAGGGGGACTTTTCTCTCATCGCTGCTGCCCATGCTAGAATTTTTGTTAATTAGGGCCTGAGTCCTTTATTGCTCAATGGTTCTTCTGCTACTGATTTTTGGTACTGTGGCTTCCCCGCTGAGCAGGGCACATATTAAGGTAATTTCCCCACAGGGTTCAATTTGTTATATTATCAGATGGGTGCATCTACACCACCTGTCAGAACTGTGAGGGTAACCAACGGCCCCCGCAGCTTCAGGGAAACGAAGGCCTGCTGTTCAGGGTTAATGTTTCCAAGCAGGACAGTCTTGATTGTTGGTAAGTGGTGCTTTGCACAGTGATTCAGCTCAGCCTTAACCCAAGATGGGGACTGACTTTAAACCCATCTAAGAGTAAATGATGTCGCAATAGGAAGGACTTTAGCTTTTAGACGAGAACCTCGCATTAGTCAGCGTGTGGTCATACATGGTTGGGTGTGGGGGTCCAATGTTTGTGTTAAAATTTACATTTCCAATGTCTTAAATGCTACATCATGCCATTGTTAACTGTCTGTGTTTATCCTGTGACTACTTTGTGACTCTCATGTCCTCCACAAATCAGTCAGCGTCCATATTCCATTGTTTGAAATTGGTGAACTGTGAGGATGTGGAATCGGTGAACTGAGGACAAAAGACTTGAAGAGCTGGGTCACTTATTCCACAAGTCCTCTCTAGTGCTGTTGTAGCTAGTGCTGTTGTAGCTAGTGCTGTTGTAGCTAGTGCTCTCGTAGCTAGTGCTGTTGTAGCTAGTGCTGTTGTAGCTAGTACTCTCGTAGCTAGTGCTCTTGTAGCTAGTGCTCTTGTAGCTAGTGCTGTTGTAGCTAGTGCTGTTGTAGCTAGTGCTCTTGTAGCTAGTGCTCTTGTAGCTAGTGCTGTTGTAGCTAGTGCTCTTGTAGCTAGTGCTCTCGTAGCTA